>NC_045431.1:136682588-136982588 GCF_902635505.1 Sarcophilus harrisii | reverse complement strand
CATCCTGCTGGTTGTTTTTTATAGAACAATAATATTCCATAACATTTTTATACTTTAACTTATTTAGCCATTCTCCAGCTGATGGGCATCCACTCAGTTTCCAGATCCTTGCCACTAGGAAAAGGATTACTACAAACATTTTTCTACATATGGGTCCTTTTCTCTTTTTTCTGATCTCTTTGAGATACAGGCCCAGTAGAATCATATTAGACACTGCTGGATCAAAGAGTATGCATAGTTTGATAGCCCTTTGGACATACTTCCTATTGTTCTCCAGAATGGTTAGATTAGTTTAGAACTCTACCAATAATGTATTAATGTCTCAGTTTTTCCACATCTCCTCCAATGCTCATCATTATATTTTCCTGTCATTTAGCCAATCTGAGAGGTTTGTAGTGATACCTCAGAAATGAACAACTATGTTTAATAAACACTATTACCTTTGTTCTTCTAGAGAAAAAGAATGTTATATGATAGAACAGCAGGGTATATATGAATCTTTACACAACTCTTAATTATTGTCTTTCCATTATTACATTATTAATAAAAAACATTTTAAAAGTGTTTGGGGTTTTCAGAGTGCTTTCCAAACATTTCTTAATTAATCTCAACTCTTCTTCTCCGTCTCTGTGAAGTAAGCTAATATTATTCTCTGGTTATCAAAATACAAGGACAGTGAGGACAGTCAAACTATTTGTTTAAGGTAATATGTAAATTAAGCAATGGATTTGGGAATATCCTGAAAATGTCTTGATTTTTACATTTTCATTTGAGTCACTGAACTACAATTATTTTCTTTAGGAATGATAGGCTATAAAAACTAATTTAGAGAGCATTTTATTATATATCATTTATCTCAGGAAAATTCTATGACTACTCAATGTTTGTTCTTTTTCTATCTCTTTCAAATATATTTATAAATGAATAAGATGAAAGTAAAACAATTGCATGCTCAGTCAATATGTGAAATTATATTTAGATTTTGTACATATCCTTTATTTTTAAATTAGCAAAATACCAACAGAATAATTATTACTAAACTCAAAGTCATACGGTTTAATGCCCCTTTAAAATGTTTCACCTTTTTCTTGTAAGTTTTAATACTAGCATAGAATTCATGACACATTTCTTATTGTGGTATGGAAAATTGTAAAAAAAAAAAAAAAAAAAAAACTATTGATAAACTGAAAAGAAAGATCTGAGCTTAAATTTTTCTTCACATTTATTACTTGTATGTTAATTGATAAATTCTAAGACTGTAAGTTGCAGAGTAGGTATTGACCTAAATTGATTTTAAAAATTAAAGATCAAATGAAATGATACATACAAGGTACTTTGGAAAATTAAAGTTCTATATAATGGTCTTATCTTAGAGTTTCCAACTAAATCTATCTGAAGGTCAGTCCAATTGGTGATTTTCAAATACAGGTTCTTTAACAAAAATGCTGGCTCCCAGAAATTGATAAAAAATAAATAAATAAATAAATAAACAAACATAATGTGGCCCTAAGGCTCTTCTTCACTCTTAAAGCATCTACCCTCAATAGTTGTCTCCACACATTTCTATAATCATTTATTTTATTGTGATTTTTGTGTGATTTTTGTGAAATGACTGTTAAGTTGAAACATTATTAAAGGAACTTGATGATTCTTTATGAAATCATTGCTCTTTGAGAAAAACAAAAAAAGTTATGATTAAATGGAAACAGTTCATAGTTTATCATTCTCTAGGGGAAAGAGTAAAAGTAGTTTCATTGTGAGACCAATGGTCACAAGAAACCTTTATGAGAATGACTCATTCATGTATCAAGGGTATTCTTGATTTAAAAGAAAAAGAATTGATACAAATGACTGAAAGTTATAGACTATAAACTCTTACTGTTCATTATTTTAAAATGTTTATTTATCTGCTATATGCATGATTTTCTTTGTTCATTTCATTAATATCTATTATTTTAATATAAGAGAAATTTCTCAGCAATTACTAAAACAACCATGTACTAAAAAAGTACAACTTTCCCCCAAACAATTAAGAAATAACTCAATATCATATTTGTGACTAATGGCATATGCCACTTACTTTTCTAGATTACCTCACCTGGAAAGGAAAAATGTACCTGTTAATTTTCATGATTTGATAGCAACATTGTCCCTTATCCTGAAAATGGTTTTTATCAACCTTTAATTATTAAGTTTATATTCATTAATCTCAGTGGGCTCTCTTTCTTTGTATTACGTTATACATATCTTCTCAGATAAAATTCTTTTTATTAGTCATTCTTTATAGTTCAATGTAAGGGTTAGATTAATATAATTAATTAATATAATATTTCATTATATTTTTATAGAATAAGCTGTCCCGTTATTTTCCAAATGTTGGAATCCTTACAAAGTGCTAACTCATTAGCGTTGATAGAGACAATAATTATCTAATTTAGCATGGCTCAGTATGATTGATCTGATCTTACAAGGAGATGTTATGGGCCAGAAGAAACAAGGTACTAAGTGGAACTAATAGAAACAATGCTTGTGTTCACACCTTTAGAGAGCTCATATAAGCAAGAAGTACTTAAGTACTCATTGGAGTTCACAAGCATGGGAGATTCATAAAAGTTAACTTTGTGAATTCATACCTCCCTTGATCCCTCCCTCGGAGGGGAGGAATCAACCTTTGGGAGATCATATATAAGAAGCAGACAGAGTCTCAGTCGGGAGTTCAGCTAAAAAGATTGAGAGGGGAGCTTCAAGTCAGTTCAGAGAGAAGCCCTCTCTCAGAGGCAAGTCAGATTCATTCCATCTTCCACTTTTGTGCTGGCTGGAGGCTGAAGAAAGCAGAGGCAAAGGACAACTGCAAGAGCTTTTGGAATCAAGGAGAAAGATAGGCCTCTAAGAAAACTAACCAGCTATTTTGGAAGGAGAAAATAAACATTTGAACTTTTATCACCTGGCTGCGTTTGGGTGATTATTACTCTTAATCGAAACTAAGGCTGCCTCCAGAAAACCTCCCCAAGAAACTTGCTTCCAGAGAGAACCATTATTATTTTAAAGAAGAACACCATACCCAAGCATTAGGTAATATTAATTTTATTTCTATAGATAGATTTTTTTTTAGCACAATGAGAGAAAAACAACACAGACCATTTGGTAGGCAACTAAACTCTCTGCTTGGTATTTTTGACAAAGGATTGAATACTTCCATATTACATAAATTGCTAGCTCCTGTTACAAGTAAATACTTGTGGTCATATTAAGTAAAGCTTTTTGGAGACATTTTTACCTCAATTAATTAAATTCAAAGTTTCGTAGCCAATAATTTTATTAAAATATATGTCTGCAGTCTCTTTGCTACTATTTTATTTAAGATTTCCAATCACTAGTTATTACTGATAACTGGTTTATAATATTCTTTTTTTTAAATTAATGTCTCTGGTTTAGAAATCAGTATGATATATACCTTTTAGGAGAATCAAAGCATTTTTTTTGCAAAATACTTACACAGTGTGGTGATTAGTATTTAAATGATATGATTTACCTTTACATATAATTTCATCAATAATATTTTTCTTAGGGAGTTTGTCTTGCTCAATATATTTTTCCAAAATTAATAATTGCTTTATTTTTTAATAAATATTTAACCTACAAAATTAGTTTATTGGAATATGTGTCAATGAGAAATAACATAGAAGGGACTATTGGACTAGATTCAACTCATGCCTCTGACACACTGTTGGGTGTCACATACAGAAGTTAATTAGCTTCTCAATGCCTCTGGGCCATTCTTTTATTATTTAGTTGATTTGGTTGAGCTCAGTACCTCAATACCCCTTTTCAAATTTTCTTTGGCAAAGATACAGAAGTAGTTTGCCATTTCCTTCTCCAGTTTATATTATAGATAAAGAAATGGAACCAAATATGATTAAAATGATTTGACCAGAGTGACACAGCTATTAAGTGTCTGCAATCAAACTTGAACTCAGATATTTCTGGCTCCAGGATGACTATCCCCATAACTGCACTGGGGAATTCTTTAGTGCAGCAAAATTCAAAGTCTGTAAAGTTAATAGAGAAAAGTTCCTTACAAGTCTAAGCTAAAAAAAAAAGTATTTTTTTTATTCATACTTTCACAGTAATTTTCTTCTATATATTTTTGAATTTTTCTTAAATTAATTTCTTAGCAACTAGGTTTTTTAAAAAAATATATCTCTTTTTATCTATTTTGATTTTCAATTGCTTATCTTTTTGATTTTTAAGATCTTTGCTTTTTCTCCCAACTAAGGAATTCTTAGTTTGATGATTTTGACGATTCCTTTGGCCTCAGGAAGAGTAGCTCACTATATGCAATATTATGTCATATACAATGCTATCAGTAGATATGGCTAATATAAGAAATGGTCTATTATTAGAAATTTTTTAAAATATGCATTGTATATAATAAATTCAAGTAATAGTGACTAATTTTATATCTGAAAAAGACATGTCAACTCCCTCAAGAAATGAAGAAACTGATGTCTAGAGAAATTTAATGACTTTCTAGAGAAATAAATGACTTCTCATTTTTTATCTAGTATTTTTTCATTATATAAAACTATGTTCTTTTCCTTTTAATTTCAACGAAGAAGACAATGTTTTGGTTTTGCTTTGCTTGTTTGTTTTTCCTTGGTTCTATGGCTTTGTAATGAGAGTATAACAGGTGAGTAAAATGGACAAATCCTGAAACATACAGAAAGAAAGATAGATAGATTGATACACACACAGACAGATAGATAGATTTACCCTAACTATGCTTTGGATAAATAGAATGCCAGCTCTTTCAAAGTAGGGTCTATTTTGTTTTTTTCTTTGTTGCCCTAATAGTTAGCAATATGTGGTTGTAGATTGATCTTTGTACAATGTTGTAATCCTGTGTGATACAGTGATAGAAACAGAATCCAGAGTCATGAAACCTGGCTTAGAGAGCAGGCTATAAAACCTTATAGCATTGGATAACTCACATAAATTCTTTACCTCTTCATTTTCTTGGAATAATAACCTGCATAATAATTTATAGGGTAATAACACTTGGACTACTTATAAATTGTGAATAAAAGTTTAAAGTATTCTACAACAACAACTTTACTATAAATGAAAAATTATATATTTGGGCATGAAATTTGTGGATAGAAAAGATTATCTAGTTTCATCTTCTACTCCTCACAAAGATCACACAGTCAGTGTTTCATCAAGGATTCAAATTCAAATCTTCCGACTCCAAGTCAGATATCACCAGTCTAATGGACCATAAATTTTATTCCTCTCTTGAAATGTGTGCAACCATACCCACATACATACATACATATATATATATATATATATATATATATGTAATATATGTGTATGTATATTTTGTTGTTGTTGTTGTTGAATTGTTTCAGTCACATCTGACTCTTCATGATCCTATCTGGGGTTTTCTTGGCAAAAAAACTGGGTTGGTTTGCCAATTTCTTCTCTAGCTCATTTTACAAATGAGGAAATTGAAGCAAACAGAATTAACTTTTCCAGGGTCACACAGCTAGTAAATGTCTGAGGTGAGATTTGAACTCAGGTCTTCTTGACTCAAGGGCTACATGTCTGCTCTGCAATTTACATAATCTTAGATGCTTGGAGCACTGAGAAGTTATTAACCGGATAAGAGTCACGCATTATGTGTCAGAGTACGGACTTGGACCTAGGTTTTCCTGACTCTAAGTTGGACTCTTTATCCAATCATTATGCAACACTGACTCACAATCCCCCTTCCCCAACATAGCAAATTATGTTATTATTCTATACTTAATGTTTGTATGATTATAACAATCATCAATTAAAACTCAGAGACATTAATGACTCATTTATAAATATTTCATAGTTTCCTTTTTCAATTAAAACTATATTTGAACCTCCATATTGCAAGCCTCCTTTCAATTTATAAAAAACACCTAAGTTTAAAACTTATAAATATATTTTCTTTATACCTTGCTCAAGACATTTCCATAATCAGTAACAAGATAACAGAAAATAATTGATAAACTTTGCTTAATGCTATTATATGTCATCAATCTTACATTAGAGTTTATTATTTCAGGATTTTCTTCCATTTAAAGAAAGGTATCACTTGATGACTTTCAATAACGACATAATGCTTCAAGGACTACTCATTAAAGAGCAGATTCTTAAGTTTCAAGTCTATATCTAATGGGTGTGCTTTATCTAAGACACTCCTTCTTAAAGAATGCTTGGTGACTGATGAAGAAGTAGATAATGACATAAAATTCATTGGAAAATATATAATAGATCACAGGTGATAAGTAGCATCTTTTTAATAAGCAAGATGTTAAATCAAGAATGAATAACCATAACAGTAATAATTATGTCATATACTGCCATTCTTTGAGTGTTTTATCAAGGAGGAATAATGCTTTGGAAATAGTCGTACAGAAAATTCAAAGTCTGAACGATTACTACAGTAAGGAACTTACTCAAATAATTTTGAAATGTTTGTTCTTGAAATCCTTTCCCAAGTTCCTGGGAGGTGAAATGGGATAAAGAGGATATTTTATGCATGGTGCATCTCAAGTTACAGAAAATCAGAGGCAAAGCCAGTTACATAATCCACTATTCCGTACTCACTAAAATGAATCATGAACTTAGTTTGTCTAAATTGCATTAATCTGTAAAAATAATGAGGTTGGCCAGACTGCCCCTTTCAATCCTTTCCAGCTTTTAGTCTATGATCCTACGAACACAATCAAGTTAACAGAATTAAATATGAGAAAAAATATCACTCAGTAATAAAGTAACAGTGTGAACTATGAATTAACTTTGTCTTTCCTGATGGAATTTAAGTTTGTTAAGGGTAGGAATTATTTTATTCAAAGAACTTAGCATAGAATAGGTAATTAATAAATGCTTGCAGATTGACACATTTCTTTTGTGGTATTCATTGTATAGACTTCATTTTTTGTGACTTCTTGGCAAAATGGTCATATAAAATAGAATTTTTAGAGATAAAGTCAAGCTGTTGGGGAAAAAATAGAGATTCATCTGAGCTATTCTCAGCACCCCTCTGAACACCATTAAATAATTCCTCAAAACTAATTCTGGAGTGGTAGGACTCACAAAAGGATGGGATAAAATAATTTTCTAACCAAAGACAACTTAGAAGGTTGACAAGAAAAGTCTGTGATTTCTGAGTGACAGTATATCAGTTCAGTACTGGCTGCACTAGCATAGATCTGGCTCCAGCAAAGTTTTGGGAGTGACAATCAGTTGCAGCACTTAGTGCTTCCAGACCACAGAGAGTAAAGGGTTTGAACAACCTGTCAGTAGGGAATTAGAGGAGTCACTTTACGGGTACTAGGGAAAGAACTTTGCTTTTCTGTCCAGATTTGAATCTGGATCTCAGTCTTGGGTGGAAGTCCCAGATCAAGAAGAAGTAGCAAACTAGGTTGCTGTTGCAATGGAATGGGAACAGTTCCAGGGCAGAAAAGTGCATGTGGTTACTTACACAACAGAGAAAAGGCTAGAAGAGTAGCAGACATTCTTCTTAAATCATATTACCTTGGAAGAATTGAAAAGTTACAGATCCCTAGAAGTATCTCTGAAAACAGAAAATCTCTAAAACACTACTTTTGCTCATGCCTGCTTTATTTTTAACCTACAGATGTCTAGTACCAAAATTGAAGCAGGAAAGACTTGGATCTAATATTTGATTATGATATTTATTTCATCATTTATGACAATTCATCTCTGTTATACCTACCAACAACTATATAGATTTTACCATGTGAAGTACTATATTAATCACTTTAAAGTCACTTTCTCATTGATTCTCAAAATGACCCTGCTGAAATAGGTTCTATTTTATAGGTGAGGAAACAGGAGCAAACAGAGGTTAAAATACTTGCCCAGGAATAAATGGTACATGTCTGAGGCTTATTTTAATTCAGGTCTTCCTAATTTCAGGCTCAGTATTTTATCTATCATACCACTTAACTGCCTGTCTTTTTAAAATATTTTTTTATTTACAAAACATAAGCATGGGTAATTTTTTTCAACATTGACGCTTACAAAACCTTCTGTTCCAAGTTTTCCCTCTCTTTACCCCCATTCCCTTCCCTAGATGGCAGGTAGTCCAATACATGTTAGATACGTTAAATTATATGTTAAATGAAATATATATATATATATATATATATATATATATATATATATATTCATACAGCTATCTTACTGCAGAAGAAAATTGGATCTATAAAGAAAAAAGACCTGAGAAAGAAAACAAAAATGCAAGCAAACAATAACAGAAAGAGTGAAATGCTATGTTGTGGTCTAACCTCAGTTCACATAGTCCTCTCTCTGGGTGTAGATGGCTCTCTTCATTACTGAACAATTGGAATTAGTTTGAATCAACTCATTGTTGAAGAAAGCTACATCTATCAAAATTGATCATTGTATCTCATTGTATGTCTTAAGCAATTTCCAGGACCAATCTACTTTATTTTATTTTATTAATTAAATTTGGTTTTAATACTAATTTTATTTCATAAGGACATCTCTGCTTCATTCAGAAAGCCATTCATATAACTAAGAATAAAAAAGAGAGAAAAAATCTGTGTAAATTTAACCAACACATCAGTCAAGTACACCAGATTATATTTTATTCTATAAACATAGCACCTGTCACATACACAACTATATAAAGAAGAAAGAAAGGTAACTCCTTTCTGGTAATATTCTAAGTTTAGATCATTTGTTAATAAGTTACTGAAATAACAAATGTGGATATGAATATAACACATTATTTATAGAACATTAAACAAATAAATAATCTATGGCTGTAATTGCAAAATCAGAATCTGGAAATATTAAAGTTTACAAAATATCATTTCATAAAGGACCTAACAATTTCAACTCAAAGGTTCCCATACTGGGACATTGAAAATCCACTGATGAGTATGCCAGGTCAACTATTCCAAACAAATGATTCATCTTATTTTCTCTTATAAAATAATATCTTTTAATTTTCAAATATATGCAAAGGGAGTTTTCAACATTTATCCTTGCCAAACCTTGTGTTCCAAATTTTTTCCCTCCCTTCCCCTCACCCCGTTTCCTAGTAATCCAATATATGTTAACTATATGCAATTCTTCTATACATACTTCCACAATTATCATGCTGCACAAGAAAAAAAATCACATCAAAAAGAAATAAATTGAAAATAGAAAAAAAAGCAAGCAAATAATAACAAAAAGGTGAAAATACTATGTTGTGATCCACATTCAGTTTCCATAGTCTCTTTCTGAATACAGATATCTCTCTCCATCACAAGTTTATTGAAACTGGCCTGTATCACCCCATATTTGAAAAGAGCCACATCTATCAAAGTTGATTATTACATAATCTTATTGTTGCTATGTACAATGTTCTCTTGGTTCTACTCATTTCACTTAATATTAGTTCATGTAAGTCTCTCCAAGCTTTTCTGAATTCATCCTGCTGATCATTTTAAATAGAACAATAATATTCCATAATATTCATATGCTATAACTTATTCAGCCATACACCAACTGATGGATATAGACTCAGTTTACAATTCCTTGAAACTAGAAAAAGGACTGCTACAAACATTTTTGCACATGTAGGCACTTTTCTCTTTTTTATGATCTCTTTGGGATCTAGACCTAGAAGAGACACTGCTGGATCAAAGTGTATGGAAATTTTGATATCCCTTTGAGCATAGTTCCAAAGTGCTCTCCATAATGGTTGGATCAGTTCACAACTCTACCAACAATGTATTAATGACCCAGTTTTTCCACCTCCTCTCCAACATTTATCATTATCTTTTTCCTATAATCTTAGGATTCACCTTATTTTCATATATTTTCTTGCTAGTCACTGTGTCACCATATACTCTTATTCAATACCATCACCTAAATTTTTATCCATAGAACCATATGGATCTACTCACTGCTTCTATAATAATCTAAATCTAAATAATCTTTTCTCATAAATACTTCCTTATAGTGACAGCTTCATCTAAGCAGAATATAAGTTTCTGAGGTCAGAGATTATCTTCATTTTCTAGCACCTAATAACATTTTAGGGCTAGGCACTTTATATAATTTTTTCTTTTATTCTATCATTTATGATTGAAAATGCTTTATTTAGAGATCTTTAGACTTACAAGACACAGAAATTTTGGTAAACTAAGGAATAAATGTCAAAGTGTTGTTGCTATGAATATTGATAAAGTATGCTTCAAGATTTAAGGATTTTGAAATTTAATCTCAGGCTACTTTCAATCATCTTTATTGTATAGGCCATTATTCTAAGCCAGGAGTAATGTCTTACTCAAAGTTGTATATATAAAATAAAGACTTCAGAATAAAGGATTGAGTCACTGGAGGTAGAAAATAATGCTTAGAAGTGTCTTCTCTCCTTGGAGGTATGAAGTATTTCATCTTTTCCTATCTCTTTAATTTTCACAAGAGGCTAAGCTTCAGACTCATATAGCCTAGATTTTTGGAAAATATATGCTCTAAAATGTTGAACAATGGATATGATATGAAAATTAGAAACTGAATGCATGTTACAGTAATTTTTAAACCTTAAATTAGAAGATATCTGAGATAGAGAAGATAAATTCCAAAAGGAGAACACGAAAATGTTTGTCTGTTTGTTTGGGTTTTGTTTTGTTTTTGAATAGGTGTTCTGGATTTCTGAATATAGAACCAAGATGGTGAAGTATAAGAAGCTCTCAGCCAAGTTTTCTCAATGTTTACCTACAAACAACCTTAAAATAGTCTCAAATAAATGTCTGCAGTGGCACAATCAACAAAAGATCAAGGTAAGATATTCCTTCAGCACAAGGCAATTTAGAAGTTGGAAGAAGAGATTGTTGGTAGGAAGGTAAAGACTATTCTGGAGATCATATGGATGAAACACCAATGGGTCTGGGTGACAGAGCCAGAAGCATCATTGGGAGTTCACAAGCCAAAGACAATAAGAAGATCTGACAACTTATCAGAAAGACATTTCAGGAAATGCTTGTATGGCAATGGATATAAACATGGACACTACTTGGCAAATCCATTGCATATACACACTTCTGACTCATAGTCTGATGGTAAATTGGAATGCTTTAAATCAAGATGGAGCATAGGAGGAGGTGATAAAGGCAAGAAGGCAGAGAGAAGCCAGAAAGTTTCCTGAGCTCTCAATTCCCCTCAGAAACAGTGTTAAATCAAGCCTCTAAATGGATTCTGGAGTGATTGAGTCTAGATAAAATAAATAATGAAATAATTTTCCAGCTCAAGGTAACTTAGATGAACTTTAAGAAAGGTTTGTTTCACTTGGGTGAGACATATACCCAGTGCAGATGGTGTCCAGGGAAGCCAACAAGAGGCTCCTAGCAATAGCACTGATCAGCAGCCATGACCCCATGATTCTGCCTCAGCAGACCAGTAGCACAGCAATTCAGTTGCGAGACTTCCAGCAGCAGTAAAGAAGTCAACTTTCTAGCTTGGGAAACCAGAAAACAACAGAAACAACAAGGCCAATCCATCCAAATGAAGTGAGTAAGTTGTCAGCACCTGAGTCCCCAGGGCACAAAGCCAGTAACCAAATCTCTTGCCCCTAGCACAAAAAAAAAAAAAAAAAAAAAAAAAAGGGAAAATATTATCTGTGGCCCAGCTGTATAATTCGACTTTAAAAGATCTGAAGCAGGCAAAAAAAGAGGAAGAAACAAGCTAACTAACAAAAATATTGACTATAGAAAACCACTATGATGATAAGGAATATCAAAACATAAACTCAGAATAATATAACATTGTCAAAATACAGATCAGTGAAACCTCAACGGGGAAGATGAATTGATCTCAAGCCCAAAAATCCTCTTGGAAGACCTCAAAAAGGATTTTTGAAGTCAAATTAGAGAGGTAGAAGAAAAAATGGGAAAATAAATAAGAGCTTTGCAAGAGTCTACAGCTTGAAAAAGGAAAAACAAAAAATGGCTGAAAGAAAACAATTATTTAAAATGTAGAATAGACCAAGTAGAAAAAAGATATACAAAAGCTCACTGAAGACAATAATTCCTTAAAAATAAGAATTGGAGAAGTGGAAGCTAATGACTTTATAAGAAATCAAGAATCAGTCAAATAAAATCAAGAGAATGAAAATATAAAAGAAAATATAAACTATCTCATTGGAAAATCAACTGACCTGAAAAAGAGATCCAGAAGACATAACTTAAGAAATATTGGACACCCTGAAAGCCTTGATAAAAAAAATATGGATGGCATTTTTCAAGAAATTATCAAGGAAAACTGTCCTATTATCCTAGAACCAAAGGATAAAATAGTCATTGAAAGACTTCCCTGATTACATCCTGAAAGAGATTCCAAAATGAAACTTTGAAGGCATATTGCATCCAAATACCAGAATTAATCAATTCAAGGAGAAAATGCTGCCAACAGCTAGAAGGAAACAATTCAGATATAAAGCAGTCACAATTAGGATTACATAGGACTTAGTAGCATCTATATTAAAGGATGTGAGGCCTTGGAATATGATATCCTGAAAGGCAGAAAAGCTTGAATTACAACCACAATCAGATGTAGAGAAAAACTGAGTCTAAATTTACAGAGGGAAAAATGAAGATTCAATGTCATAGTAGATATTTAATTATTCCAGATGAAAAAAGCTGAACAAAAAATTCACTTTAAATAAAAGTCTCAAGAGAAGCATAAAAAAGTAGAGGGAAGAAAAAAATTATTACTTAAATGTTAAATTATTTACATTTCTACACAGGAAGATGATACATGTAACTCTTGAATACTGTATCTTTTATTAAGGCATTTAGGAGGGGAATACATAGAGAGAGAATTTGGATATAAGTTAGAAGAACCCAGGATCTGGTAGCTTCTACCAAAAATGATCAGAGGGCTTGGAATACCATATTTTGGAAGGCAAAGGATGGTGCGAGACTGAACATTTTCATTCATATGAACCTCTTCATATGTGTGTGTATATATGTGTATGTATTTAACATGTATATATACATATATGTATATATTCACATACACTATTTCCCAGCTTCAAACCTTGCCCCATCTGATTTAAGCAGTATTTCCCTTTCCTATCTTCTGTCAATGGCCACTGATATTTCTCTTCTAAGTTCCAGAAACCAGTCCCATTATGAATTTGGGATCAGTTATTAAGGATCCAGATTGGGTTTAAGGGGACAGGTATCCATGATCGTTGTTTCAATTATTGGGATACACCACAGAGCCAACCATTTGATAAGTTAAAAGTTCTCTCTATATTCTGCATGAACAGGAGGAACTGGTTCTCATCTAGGGAAGGTGCAGTTAGAAGGGGCATACATGAATAGAATACACATACACACACACACACACACACACACACACACACACACACACATATATATATATGAACTCTGATGTGACGATATCAAAGAAAAAGACATTAAGGGGTAGATAAAGTATTGCTCTGGGAAAAGAGGAAAGAGGAGGTGTAATAAGACTAGTTAAATCACATGAAGAGGCACAAAATACCCAGTATAATAGAGGGAAAGAACAAAGGGGGATGAGCATTGTCTGAAGCTTAATTTCACCAATTTGAGCTCAAAAGGGGATAAATTAATCACGCAATTGGGTATAGAAATTTATCTTCCTCAATAAAGAAGTAAGAGAAGAAAGAAGAAAAGGGAGGGGCTGGATAGAAGAAAGGACAGAAACACTTGGAGAAAGGAGTAAAGAGAAGGGAGGAGGGGTGATAGAAAGTAAGACAGGTAGAGGGTAGGGTATCTTAGAAACAAAACACTACTAAGGAGGGAAAGAGAGAACAAAAATTTATACACAGGAGAAAATAGGATGGAGGGAAATACAGAGTATTAATCATAATTGTGAATATTAATGAAATGAACTCTCCCATAAAACAGAAGCAAATAGCAGAATGGATTAAAAACAGAATTCTACAATATATTGTTTAAAAGAAACACTTTTGAAGCAGAGATACATACAGAGTAAGAGTAAAAAGAAGGTGAAACAGAAACTATTTTTCTTCAGCTGAAGCAAAAAAAAAGCAAGGGTAGTAATTCTGATCACATATAAAGCAAAATTAAGGAAACTACATCTTGTTAAAATGTATCATAAACAACAAAGAAGTAATAATACTAAATATATATGTATCAAGTGGTAAAGCTTATAAATTTCTGGAGAATATATTTAATAGGGTTACCATTTTAGAAAAAGAAACTGAAAAAGCCATCAGTGAACTCTCTAAGAAAAAATCTTCAGGCCCAGATGGATTTACAAATGAATTCTACCATTTAAAGAACAATTAATTCCAATATTATGCAAACTATTTGGGAAAATAGGTAAAGGAATCCTACAAAATTACTTCTATGACACAATATTTGGGCATCTACTTGACAAAACAAACCATGCAACTATAGTAACACAATTATAAAATACTTCTTACACAAATAAAGTCAGATCTAAACAATTTAGAAAAATTGCTCATTTGGATTTGGATCAATTGTTCATGGGAAGGCCAAGCTAATCTAACAAAAGTGACTATTCTACCTAAATTGGTCTATCTGTTCAGTGCTATACCAATCAAACTGACAAAAAATGATTTTATAGAGCTAGAAAAAATATATCTTGAAGAATTTCAAAGGTTAAAAATACCAAGGAAATTAATGAGAAAAATACAAAGGATGGTGGACTAGCAGTACCAGACCTAAAGCACTAGTACAAAGCCGTAGTCATTAAAACATTTGGTACTGTGTGGTGAATAAGGGGAATAGTTTAGATACATATGAAACATTAATCACTGACTACAGCCACCCAATATTTGATAACCCCCAAACTCCATCTTCAGGGATAAGAAATCACTCTTTAACAAAAATTGCTGCTGGAAAATCATAGATCAGAAACTTGACATAGATGTATGTCTAACAGCCTACACCAAAATAAGCTCAAAATGGGCATCTGATTTGTGCATAAAGGGTTATACCATAAGCAAATTAGGAAGGGAAGGTATAGTTTATCTATCAGATCTTTGGGGTAGGAAGAAATTTATGACCAATGAAGAACTAGAGAACATTATAAAATGCAAAATGGAGAACTCTGATTACATTAAGTTAAAAAGTTTTTGCACAAACAAGAATAAAAGGGAAATACAAAGCTAGAAAAAATATTTATAGCCAGCATTTCTGATAAAGGTCTTATTCTAAAATATATAGAGAACTGTGTCAAATTTATAAGAATATAAGTCATTCATTGATGCATTGTTGGTGGAGTTGTGAACGAATCCAACCATTTTGGAGAGTAGTTTGGAACTATGCTCAAAAAGTTATCAAACTGTGCATACCCTTTGATCCAGCAGTGTTACTACTGGGATTATATCCCAAAGAGATTATAAAGAAGGGAAAGGGACCTGTATGTGCACGAATGTTTGTGGCAGGCCTTTTTGTAGTGGCTAAAAACTGGAAACTGAATGGATGTCCATCAGTTGGAGAATGGCTGAATAAATTATGGTATATGAATATTATGGAATATTACTGTTCTGTAAGAAATGACAAACAGGATAATTTCAGAAAGACCTGGAGAGACTTACACGAACTGATGCTGAGTGAAATGAGCAGGACCAGGAGATCATTATATACTTCAACAACAATACTATATGATGACCAGTTCTGATGGACCAGGCCATCCTCAGCAACGAGATCAACCAAATCATTTCCAAGGGAGCAATAATGAACTGAACCAGCTATGCCCAGAAAAAGAACTCTGGGAGATGACTAAAAACCATTACATTGAATTCCCAATCCCTATATTTATGCACACCTGCATTTTTGATTTCCTTCACAAGCTAATTGTACAATATTTCAGAGTCTGATTCTTTTTGTACAGCAAAATAACGTTTTGGTCATGTATACTTATTGTGTATCTAATTTATATTTTAATATATTTAACATCTACTGGTCATCCTGCCATCTAGGGGAGGGGGTGGGGGGGTAAGAGGTGAAAAATTGGAACAAGAGGTTTGGCAATTGTTAATGCTGTAAAGTTACCCATGCATATATCCTCTAAATAAAAGGCTATTAAAAAATTACAAAAAAATTACAAAAAATAAATAAAAAAATAAAAATCATTTTAAAAATCAAAAAAAAAAAAAGAATATAAGTCATTTCCCAATTGTTGCTGTCAAAAGATAAGAACAGACAAGTTTCAGATGATGAAATCAAAACCATTCATAGTTACTTGAAAAAATGCTCTAAATCACTATTTATTAGATAAATGCAAATTAAAATAACTCTGAGGTGTCACTTCACATCTCTTAGATTGACCAAGATGATAGGAGATGATAAGTGTTGGAGGAGGCATGGGAAAACACTAATTATTGTTGGTGAAGTTTTGAAATGATCCAACCATTCTGGAGAGTAATTTGGAATTATGCCCAAAGGGCTATAAAACTGCACTTACCCTTTTATCCAGCAGTGCTAATACTGGGCCTGTTTCCCAAGGAAATCATAAAGGATGGAAAATGACCCACATGTGCAAAAATATTTGTAGCTGTTTTTATAGTGACAAGGAACTGGAAATTGAGTGAATGCCATCAATTAGGAAATGGCTCAATAAATTATGTGAAAGTAATGGAATATTATTATTGTATAAAAATGATGAACAAGCTGGTTTTAGAAAGACCTGTAAAGATTGATGAACTGATACTGAGTGAAACAAGTAATGCATTGTACACAATAACAGCAAGATAGTTTGATGATAAACTTTGAAAGATTTGGGTCTTTTTGGTGTTTTAGTAATCCAAGGTAATCCCAATAAATTTTAAATAGAAAATATCTGCATCCAGAAAGAGAATTATGGAGACTGAATGTAAATCGACACATGCTATTTTCACTTTTTTCCTGGTTTTTTTCTCTCATGGTTTTCCCCTTTTGTTCTGTTTTTTTTTCTATTTTTCTCTTCCAATGATTCTTAAAGAAAAATATTCATAAAGTTAATATATATGAATAAACAAAAAAAGTAATTTAAATTAAAAAAAAAAAGAAATGAACAGGGAGATTCCAGAAAAAAAATTAAAAACTTGCATGTATTGATGCTGAGTGAAATGAGCAGAACCAGGAAAATATTGGCCTAAGTAACAATAGCATTGTGTGATGATCAGTTGAGACATACTTAGCTATTCTCAGTAATATAGTAATGCAAAAAGTTCCATAAGACTTACAATGCAAATGTCATTCCCATCCAGAGAAAGAACTCTGGAGTTTAGATACAGATTGAAGCATATTATTTTTACATTTTTATATTTATACTTTGTTTTTTTTTTCTTTCTTGTATTTTTGTTTGATCTTCTTTCATAATATTACTAATATGGAAATATTTTTAAGATTATTGTACATGTATAGCCTATATCAGATTGTCATCTTGGTGAGTAGAAGAGAAAGGAAGAAGAGAAAAAAATTTAGAATTCAAAATCTTACAAAAATTAGTGTTGAAAACTATATGTGTATACAATTGGAATAGATAAAATACTTTTAAGTTATAAAAAGAGCATACATGGGCCCTGAGGATAATTATTAAATGTAATCCCAAGGCATCAAGGGACTTCTAGGGTAAGAATGAGAGCAAAGATCAGGACAGAGGTGGAAAACACGTCTCTACAAACTTTAAAGCATTGAAAACTTCCAAATCTCTACTACTAGATCTGAAAAGATCAGTGCATAAGAACTTAAAGCTTGATATAGTATCCATTCTTCATCCTTCCTCAGACTAACAATAGACCCCAAATGTAATATAAATTTCAAAGTCAAGAAATAGACTGAAAAAATCAGCAAACAACAAAGTAAGAATCTCATATTTAAAATATTACTACAGAAAAGAGGAAGACACAAAATCAAAAGGCAATAAAGTCAAATTATAAACATGGCAAAATTCTAATACATTTCAGAAACTATGAATACATAATTATTTAATCAAGGGCTTTGAAATAGAAAACTCAAGAGAAGTGAAAAAAGTAAACATAAAAGGAAAAAAAATAAGGGAACTGATAATCTAACTATATTTCTATAGGAGAAGATGACTGATGTAAGTTCTAAATAAAACTTTTCACTATTGATGAAGTTAGAAAGATTCTACATAGAAGGCATAGGAGTGAGCTGATTTTGTTAGGGTGATTTAAAAAATAGAGGTAAGAAGGAGGAATCACATGAGAGAAAAAAGAAAGGAGTTGAAGAATGGCAAAAATTATCTCACATAAAAAAGGTATGAAAGAAAAAAATTTACAATAAAGGGAAATGGGAGGGGTAAGAAATTGTTCAACATCATACTCATTGAAATTAGTTTAATGAGGTCTAATGGTAGCTGTTTCTGAGGGGGATATTTGAAGGAAAAAAATAAATGTTACATGATAACTTTATTATATATCAAAAATAATAGCAAGTTATATATGATAGATTTGCAATTTCATGTACAATCTTTTTTCTATCCTACAAAGAGGAAACACACACACATATTTAACTGATCATAGAAGGTTATTTTTACCCAACATTAAAATAGGAGGGGAAGCACATAAGAGAAGGAAAAAGGTGGTGATATAGGGAAGGGTTAACAAAAGAATGTAGTTATCAGAAGCAAAAAGACTTTAGAGGAGAGACAGGATTAAAAGAGAAAAAGATACTTGAGAGGATGATATTTGTAATTCATTATGGCAGTTAGAAGGAGTGTATATGGACAGGGGGCACAGCTGTGAGTTAAATATGAAAGGATATCTTTTTCAAAAATGATAAAATTAATGAGAGAGGGGTGTACTAGGAGAAAGGGAAAGCGAGAAGTGGAATGGTGCAAATTATCTGACATAAAAAAGGCAAGGAAAAGTTTTTGCAATGAAAATGAAGAGGAAGAGGAGAGGGTGAAAATGAATCTTACTCTCATCAGAATTGGCCCAAAGAGGAAATTATATATATATATATATATATATATATATATATATATATATATATATATACATATACAAATATACACAATTGAGGTATAGAAATCTGTCCTACCCTGCAGGAAAACAGGAAGGGAATGGGATATAGGAAGGGGAGAGTGTGATAAAAGAAAGGACATATTGGGGAGGAGAGTAGTTAGTATTTTTGAGGAGGGACAGATGAAAGGAGAGAATAAATGGGGGAAATAGCAATTATAAAAATAATTTCATAGCAAGTTTCTCTCATAAAGCCTCATTTCTTGAACACAAAGAGAACTTTCAGATTTATAAAATAAAGAGCCATGCTCCATTTGATAAATGATCAAAAGATATGATCTCTGCCCAAAGAGTTACAAATTCATGCATTTCCTTTGACCTAACAACAACACATCTACTTGGCATAAACAGCAAAAGAGATTCAAAAAAAGGAAAATGACCTATATGTACAAAAAATATTCATAGCATCTTTCTTCTGAGAGCAAATAATATTGGAAATTGAGGGAATGCTCATCAATTGGAAAATGACTCAATAAACTGTGGTATGTGTTTATGATAGAATATGATTGTTATATGGGAAATGATGAGCAGATGCTCTCAGGAAGAAAAAAAAAACACCTGGAAAGTCTTTCATGAACTCAATACAAAAGTAATATCAGTGTTCCAGGATGACAAGCTGTGAATGACTTTCCTTTCTCAATAGTACAGTCATCTACAACTATTCTTAAGAATTTATAATGAAAAAATCCTATCTATACCCAAGGAAAAAAAAACAAACAAAAGCAAAAATAGACCTAATTAAAAGAGATAAGTAGAGAACCTATATCTTGATAAATGACATCACAGACAATGAAATAATATCAATAAAATATATATTATGTAGTATGCAAATTCATAAAGTAAAACTTTTTTTCCTATTTTTTATTATTATAGCTTTTTTATTTTTAACAAAACCTATGCATAGGTAATTTTTCAACATTGACCTCTGCAAAATCTTCTATTCCAAATTTTACCTCCTTCCCCCCTCCTCTATATGGCAAGTAGTCGAATACATGTTAAATATATTAAAGTATATATTAAATTCAATATATGTATACATAGTTATACAGTTATTTTGCTTCACAAGAAAAACCTGATCTAGAAAGAAAAATAACCTGAGAAAGAAAACAAAAATTTAAGCAAACAATAACAGAGTGAAAATTCTATGTTGTGTTCCACATTCATTTCCTATAGTTCTTTCTCTGGGTGTAGATGAATCTCTTGATTACTGAACAATTGGAACTGGTTTGTATCATCTCACTGTTGAAGAGAGCCACATCTACCAGAATTGATCTTCATATAGTCTTGGTATTACCGTGTATAATGATCTCCTGGTTCTGCTTATTTCACTTAACATCAATTCATGTAAGTCTCTCCAGGCCTCTCTGAAATAATTCTGTTGGTCATTTCATACAGAACAATAATATTCCATAACATACATATACCACAATTTATTCAGCCATTCTCCAAGTGATGAGCATCCATTCAGTTTCCAGTTTCTAGCCACTACAAAAAGGGCTGCTACAAACATTTTTGCACATGGGTCCCTTTCCCTTCTTAAAGTAAAACTTAAATAAATTGCATGAGAAAAATAGATATTAAACCTATAATTGTGGTTGACAACAACTTTCCCCTTTCAGAGTTGAATTAAAACTAAATAATAAAGAAGTTAAGAAAATGAAGAGAATTTTACAAACATTAGATATAAAACAACTCTGGAGAATACTGAATTGTAATAGAAAGAATCATACTGTTTTAATAGGTGTTCATGGGCCAGATGCAGCAGCTGAGGATCTTTATCCCCCTCACCCAGGGCTATGAAGTTTCTTTATTTAAAGGTCCACAAAACAAAGTTTTTGTTTTTACTATAGTCTGGCCTTCCAACAGTCTGAGGGACAGTGAACTGGCCCCCTATTTGATCTCCTTAATAATTTTGCCATTATATACATAGTTTTTTTTTTTTAACACAGTCTCTTGAACATAGCAAGAATTTAGTGTTTGTTGATTGGTCAAATAAATATTGTTACTTAACAATAGCAAATATATACAAGAATGCAAATTTTGATATTACAGTTCATATAGGAATGTCCAAACTTTATCATATTGTTAGCAAATTTGGAGATTCAAATTTAGTGATCATAAAAACCTCATCAAGAATTTAAAGAGAACATAAAGAATTTATAAAATTCTAAATGGCTTAAAATATTTACTCTCCAGAAGAAAGGACTATATTAAGAATAAAGATTTTAACAAGAGAAGCTGAGGGCATGGGCATATACTATTCTGAATGATTAAAAGAGCAGCCTGAAAAATTCTAATAGGAAAGGTTTCAGTGTGGAACAAATTAACAAAGGAAGAAATAGAATCTTTTTGTGATACTTTTTCATAAGAGGTAATTGACTGGATGATCAAATCCTAGTATAAGATGGCAAATATCAAGGAAAGCAGTTTTATTTGTCAAGTTCTTTTTATCCCAGAAAATGCTTTTTTTAAAGGCAAATAAATTATTTGTAAATAATATTCATGAGAAATGTTCACTAGACAAGCACTATTTAGATTTGCCTCCAGAAAAAGCTATTTTTCAGTGTAATTACTCATATAATATAGTATATTTGTTTTGGGCAGATTGTAGCAGGAAAATATGTGAGGAAATGCATTAGCATAAAAACCAGAGTTCTAAATAATTCATCTTGTTATTCATTCACTTTTTCAACAGTGTTTTAAACACCAGGAGAACATATGAATCACATATCTATGATTATAAATGAGCAATACATTTCTAGACAAAGTTGATGCTTCCAATTCAGTTGCTATTAAATAGATGATTTGCTTTATCAAAAGTATTTTACTCTACTTAAAGTGTCCTATCCCCATTACAGTGACATTAATCTAATTCATTAGAATACCACATAAAAATACAGAATAAAGTAATCAATTTTCATTTTCTAAATGAAACTTCCCAAAACTATAATGAATGAACAATGATAAATCAAATTCAAATTGGTGAAATTTATAAAACTAGAAATCACCAGTTGTAATTGGGATAATATACAGTAAAACATAAAAGAAGGACTACAATTTTAAACTCCAGCACATCTACTTAATGGAATTAAAAAAAAAAAAACAACCAAACTAAGAAGGAAAGACTCCTATCTCATTTTCTTTCAACTTCCATAAACATGATACATTTTTTCATGATGATTAATTAGATATAATAGGAGCATGCAACACCTACTAGCTGTGTAATTCTGAATGAGTCATTAAACCTTAATTTTGTTTGGTCAACTCTTTAGAATTCATTCTACATATACATCCATATATATGACACTGATAATAAAGGACTTGATTATAACTCATATAGATCATTTAAAGGAAAATAAACTAAAATAAAATATTTTAAGTACAATTTTGGAAATGGAGCTATAATTATTTATTATACTATGGGCACTTATGGGGCATTTATCTAATTTTCTGGGCTTTTGGAGAAAATAATAAAAGATATAGAACAAATGGGGAAGAGGATCATTAGAGCAGAATATGATTTAATGAAATAAAATAAAAACGGATTATAGGCAAATTGTGAAAATATCATCAATTGAAGTGGGGGTTACTTTGGAGACAAGTTAAAAAGAAAAGTCAGTTGAGATAAAAAGTATGTTCATGTTAGAATATTTAGGGCAATTTCCTTTTTATTGCTTTTATATTAATTCTTTGCAGAGCTGTTTGATAAATAAGAAAGGAAAAGATGAGAGGATTCTTATGCGAATTTATAGGATATTTAGACATATGCACATATATGTATAAAGAAATATATGAAATATATTTATTAACAATAAATATAAAGAAATATTTATACATATGTGTGTTTATATATACACATATGTACATTCACATATATATGTATATGCCAATATTCATTAATTTTTCAATCATGTCCAACTTTTTGTGACCTCATTGAGATTTTCTTGGCAAAAATACTGGAGTGGCTTTTCATGTCCTTCTCCAGCTCATTTTACAGGAGGAAAATGAGGTAAAGAGGATTAAGTGATCTGCCCAGAGCATCACACAGCAGTAAGTATCTCAGGCCAAATTTGAATTTAGGAAGAACTAGACCTGGCTATCTACTGCACCACTCTGTTGACTTTAATCTCCCTCCCTCTTTCCCTTCTCCCTCATTTCTCCTCTCTTTTCCTCTCTCCCTCTCCTCTCCTTTCCTCACCTACTCTTTTTTCCTTTCCTCTCCGCTCCTCCCTTCCCCTTCTCTTTCTCTTTCCCTATTCTCTGTTCTCCTTCCCTTGTATTCCCCCCACCTTTCTCTTCTCTCTGTCTCTCTTAAATTCCTTGGACAGTCAGTCATCTGTCACTTATATAAATACTAATGGTGTGGTAATTTATACACTTGCACTTTTTTTCTCTCATTGTTATATGACCTACATATTGTCTTGTTCTCTCTACATCTTTTATAAATTGTCTCTCTGCTGAGGTCTTTCTTAGCATGGCTGAATTAAGACTGAGGGAATAAAGTACTTATTTAGTCCAATTCCACATTGGAACTATTTGGAATCTAGTCTCTGATAGCTATTTTGTTAGTCTTTTTTACTCTATTTAAAAATAAGATAACATTTGTCTCTTTTATTTTTTTATTTGGATTATCATTGTTTTTACTTCTTAATAAATATGAAGAGAGAATATTAATTTTAAAAAACAAAATGCTTTTTTATCTTTTTTGTCCTAAAGTGACTTGGAAACTATTTTGATAACTTCCCTACTATAATTTAAGTTAATCTTTTTCTTTAAATGTACACAAAACATTTCTTTTGGAGGTGGGCACTTATTTCTTCATTACCACAGTGGCTGCAGAAAGGTTTCAAGGACCTAGTTGAATTGATTCAGTCGAAATTACTACTATAGCTTTCCAGTGTTTGTGGATTAAGATATCAATTCAACTTGATTGATTTTGCTTTATCCTAAACTGGTGGAAGGAAGGGAGGGAGGAAGGAAGGAAGGAAGGAAGGAAGGAAGGAAGGAAGGAAGGAAGGAAGGAAGGAAGGGAAGAAGGGAAGGAGAAAAGGAGGGAGAGAAAAAGAGAAGAAAAGGAGGGAGAGAAGGAGGAAGAGAAGAAGGAAAAAGAGAGAGAGAGGGTGGAAGGAAAGAAGAAAGGGAGGAAGGGTGGAAGGTAAGTAGAAATGGAGGAAGGGAAAGAGGAAGGAAGGTAGGGAGGAAGGGAGGAAAGAAGGAAGGAAGGAAGGGAGAGAGGAAGGGGGAAGGAATCATTTATTAATTGTATAAGATATGCCAGGCATTGTGTTAAGTACTTTTTATATACCATCTCATTTGATCTTAATAATAAGTCTTGGAGATTGCTGCTATTACTTTATCATTTTACAAGTGAGGAAACTGAGGCAGGCAGAGGTTAAATGACTTGCCAAGATTCACTGTCAGAGGCCACATTTGAACTCAGGTATTCATGATTCTGCTAATAGGTGAAGAAAGGTGATTCCTTCCCTATTCTGCTATCAGGGAACCTTTCTGATGTATCAGCTATCACTAGGAAATAGTGATAGAACTAGTAAGTAGTTCACTGGCTCTGTCTATTTTACTTTTCTTTTTCCCTGAATAAATGATTGAGCAGCAAGCTTAATATGAAGGTATACAAGGAGATAACCTTATAAATTCAAGGGGTCAAGAGATTCATGAATACAGAGATCACAGTATCAGTTAGAGAGGTTGGTTTTGACAGTATCCAATGTCACAGATCTTGAATGGGAAACGGCTGAACATGTAGTTCAAAAGAGGTTTGGTTAGGAGTAAGGTGATAGTGTAGTGCTAAATTAAAAATTAGATTCTTAATAATCAATCACATGAGCTTTTTAATGTTCTATTTAAGTGTAGTTGTCATACCAATTACATAAATAATTATTTTAAATCACTGTATCCTGTTCTATTAATACATGCTTGTGAGTTCTTGATGATTAGTTTTTGTCTTTTTTGAATGTTTAGGAATAAATTACCTTACTCATACCTGATCATATGGTGATTCAAAAGCTGCACAGAATCATTTATTTACTCCTTCCTTTTTTAGAGAATTTCAAGATGCAAGTCATATGTAAAATTGTTTCCAGGAGTGCAGAGGTGGGGATTTAATTAGTCAATAATTTATGTGAATAAGGAGTCTTATACCTTGTTATTACAGACCAGTTCCCCAGAACTAAAACCAGTACAAGATATACGCTTGAGTACCAAATGTTACCTCAATACCTCAGTTCCTGTGGACCAACTAGATCCACTAAAAAATATTTATATGATTGAGTAAAGCAAATACAGCAAGTATTTGGATAAAATTTTGTAGAATAAATTCAAGTAATTCTCCATCCCAAAATTTTCAGGAACAAAAAATATTGGCATCTTAAAAGCTAAGTAGTGCAGTAGAGTGAGTACTGAATATGCAATCAAGTAGACCCAAGTTTAAATACAGTCTCAAAAATTGACAAGCTGTATGACTCCAGGAAAGTAATTTAATCTCAATTTTCCTGTTTTCTCCTTTGTAAAATGTGGACAATATCAGAATTGTTGCAAGCATCAAGTGAGTTTAAGGTTTTCTATATTAATGCTATCTGTTTAGTTTATGCCAAGGAAAAACTGGGGTGACAGGTAGTATTCAACAATACCATTAGAGACAACATAGGATTGTGGATAGATAGCTGGCCTTGAGTAAAAAAAAATCCAGATCCTAATCTAATGTCTGATGCATTTTGTCTGAATAACCTTGAGCAAATAGTTTAAGCTCTTAGAGCTCTTGACAAATTTTAATGGATCTAAATTACAGAGTAGATAATTGTTGTTCAATTGTTTCAGTCATATCTAACATTCTGTGAGCCCATTTGGGGTTTTCTTGGCAAAGATACTGAAGTGGTTTGCCATTTCCTTCTGCTCATTTATAGATGAGAAAATTGAGGCAAACAGTATTAAGTGACTTGTCCAAGATCACAATGCTAGTGTCTGAGACCAGATTTAACTCAGATCTTCCTGACTCCAGAACAGGCACTCTATCCATTATACCACCTTCTTGTGGGCACAAATCTGCCTTAATTGAGGAAATTAGCTTGCTGTGAATTTCTTTTGTCCCTGGAATAAAAGTGTGGTAGAAAAAGAATGGTAGTCAATAATCAATTTCAAAAGAGAAGGGACCTTACAAATTGATCAATTAATCCAACCACAAATTTTATAAATGAGAGTCTAAGGCCCAATAAGGTTATATAATTTTCCTCACATCACATAGAAGAAGTGATCCAACAGCTTTGTTATTAAAATGATATTTAGAGATGCAAAAAATTAGTTTTCAAAGATGGGTATGATTATTTTAATATTTTTGCAACAGAAAACAAATCATAATGAAGTTAATTTAGAAGATCCTCAGAGACCATTTAATCCAGTTCGTTGGAACCAAAAGACATCTATATAGTGAACTCTGAGGGTGGAGAAAAGATGGTGGAGTGAAGCCAGTGAAGCTTGAGCTCTCCTAGTTTCCCTCAAAAACCACATTATACCAAGTCTCTGAACAGAGTCTGATAGAATGAAATCACTCTCCAGTTCAAGAGAGATTTGAAAAACTTCAAGAAAGGTCAGTCTTACTGGGGTGAAAAGGGGTGATTTTGATATTTGATGTTCTGGAATGAAGAAAAATACTACACTGAGGAAATCACAGATCTAACTAAGCTTCTGGTGAACCACTATTCTAAAATTAATTGGAAAAGTGAAGATATTAAATTTATTTTGTGATGTATAGGCATAATCTAAACCACAATCTCCCTCTGACTTTCATACTCTATAGTACTGTTATCTAAGATGTTTAAATGAAAAAGTAATGGAGCATGCTATTTTTTTTCAATACAAGCTTTAATTGTAGCTTTAAAGATTGCCTTGGAGCAAATGCTGGAATTCTGATTAAGCATCAGCCTCATCTCGGGGAAAAAAAAAGAACAATGGAAATGAATACAGAGATAGATGCAATTACTTTTAGATGGATCATCTTTAAGGATTTTTCTAGGTCTTGACTCTGATTTATTTCAAGAAAAATAATAAAACATAAATTACTAAAATGAAGTTTCATATGATTTATTTAATAATATATTTTCCAAATTGAATATAATATAAAAATGTAAATACTTAAAAGTGTTCTTTCAGATATTACTATTACAAACTTAGCACTAGCTCTCTTAACTATCTCATTAGCTCCATGTGAGTTAAATGATCGCATCTTTTCAGATACCTCCCAAATCCATAAATCCAGGCCAAATCCCTCTTTTGAGTTCTGATCCCATATATCCAACGTCTTCCACTCATCTCAATCTGTATGTTCCAGAGGTATTCTGAATCTCAAAATGTCCAAAATCAAATTTTTTCTTTTCTCTAAATCCATCTTTCTTACTAACTTAAAAGCATTATTCTTCCAGTTACTCAAAACTCACAATGTAGGAATCATTTCTGAATCTTTACATTTATCCCACAGCTATCTAATCAGTTGTAATTCTATGTCTAATCCATCTTCTTCACAGATCTCTTATCCCTTGCCCCTATTAATTTCACAACTACCTAATTTTAAATCCTGTACCTATTATCCCCCTTCCACATATATTACTAAAATACAGGTGTGAGGTACTTTTATATGATAAACAATTTTAATGGGCATGGATCTCATTAACAATGAGGTGATTCAAAACAATTCCAATGGTTTTGTGATGAAGAAAGCCATCTACACCCAAAGAGAGGACAGTGGGACCACAACATAATATTTTCACTCTTTTTGTTGTTGTTTGTTTGCATTTTGTTTTCTTTCTCATTATTTTCCCTTTTGATCTGATTTTTCTTGTGCAGAATGATATTTGTGGAAATATATATAGAGGAATCACACATGTTTAACCATATTGGATCACTTGCCAACTGGGGGATGGGGTGTGGAAAAGGGAAGAAAAAATTAGAACACAGGGTTTTGTAGGGATAAATGTAAAGAGTAAAAGAGGTAAATAGAATACTAGAAAAGTTAGGTATGATAGATCTTTGGAGAAAACTGAATGGAGACAGAAAGGAATACACTTTCTTCTCAGCAGTTCATGGAATCTATACAAAAACTGACCATGTACTAGGACATAAAGACCTCAAAATTAAATGCAGAAAGGCAGAAATAGTAAATGCATCCTTTTTTGGTTATGATTCAATAAAAACTACATTTAAGCCAGGAGGAAATAGACAAAAAAGTAATTGGAAACTAAATAATATCATGGTAAAGAATGAATGAGTGAAACAGCAAATCATAGACACAATAATTTCATCGAAGAGAATGACCATAATGAGGTGGCATACCAAGATCTGTGGGATGCAGCCAAAGTGGTAATAAGGGAAAATGTTATATCTCTAGATGCTTACTTGCATAAAATAGAGAAAGAGAAGGTCAATAAATGGGCTTGCAATTTTAAAAAGCTAGAAAAAGAACAAATTAAAAACCCCCAATCAAATACCAAACTTTAAATTCGAAAAATAAAAGGAGAGATCAATAAAATTGAAACTAAAAACCTAGTGAATTAATAAATAACACTAGAGTTGGTTTTATGGAAAAAAAACAACAAAATAGATAAACCTTTAATTAATTAGATTAGAAAAAGGAAAGATAAAAATCAAATTGTTGGTCTCAAAAATGGAAAGGGAGAACCAATTAAAAGGAAACTAGAGCAATTATCAGGAGTTACTTTGCCCAATTTTATGCCAATAAATTTGACAACCTAAGTGAAATGGAGGAATACCTACAAAAATTTAGATTGCCCAGAATAACAGAAAAGGAAATAAATTACTTAAATAGTCCCGTTTTAGAAAAAGAAATAGAACAAGCTATTAATCAACTCCCTAAGAAAAAATCCCCAGGATCAGATGGCTTTACATGTGAATTCTACCAAACATTTAAAGATTAATTAATTCCAATGTTATATAAACTATTTGAAAAAATAGGTAATGAAAGACTCCTATAGAAATTTTTTATGACACAGACATGGTACTGATATCTAAACAAGATAGGACAAAAACAGAGAAAGAAAATTATAGACCAATCTCCCTAATGAATATTGATGCAAAAATCTTAATAAAATATTAGCAAAGAGATTACAGCAAATCATCCCTGGGATAATGCACCACAATTGAGTAGGATTTATTCCAGGAATGCAGGGCTAGTTCAATTTTAGGAAAACTATAAGCATAACTGACTATATCAAAAGCCAAATTAACAAAAATCATATTATTATCTCAATAGATGCAGAAAAAGTATTTGATAAAATCCAACATCCATTCCTATTAAAAACACTTGAGAGTATAGGAATGGGAATAAATGGATTTTCCTTGAAATATTAAGTACCCTCTATTTAAAACCATCAGTAAGCATCATATGGGGATAAACTAGAACCATTCCCAATAAGAACAGGGGTGAAACAAGGTTGTCCACTATCATCATTGCTATTCAATATTGTATTAGAAATGCTAGCTTTGGCAACAAGAGAAGAAAAAGTGTTGAAAGGAATTAGAGTAGGTAATGAGGAAACCAAATTATCACTCTTTGCAGGTGATATGATGTTATGCAGAGGGCTGAAACTCTGAATCAAACAAGAAAACACTTAAGGCTACCTATTTGATGTGAGACAATGGCTCTATTAGCATATATTTGGATCATGTTTCTCCTCAACTTTGGTGCTTGCTGAATGTTTGGTAGTAAGATAATTGTAGGCAAGGATTGGAGGGCGGAAGGAGAGAAATGAAAGGCATTTGGAAGAAGGCCAAAGAGGAGAGAGGCTGGAGAATCTGGATTCCAGAATCCAGGATACATATTTGGCAAGCCATGTGGCAGCTTGCCTGCCTCCTTCACTTCTTCTCTTAAAGACCAAGGACTTTGATTTATCCTGAGTCTGGAAGACTCTGAGGCCCTCCAGGGAGCTAGCCTGTACTTTACAATGGTATATTTAGAGAACCCCAGACAATCAACTAAAAAGCTATTAGAAATAATCTACAACTTTAGCAAAGTTGCAGGATACAAAATAAATCCACATAAATCATTAGTATTCTTATACATCACTAACAAAATCCAACAATAACTATAATAATATAAAATATTTGGGAATTTATCTGCCAAGAGAAAGTCAGGAATTATACAAGCAAAACTACAAAACACTTTCCACACAAGTAAAGTCAGATCTAAGCAATTGGAAAAATATCAAATGTTTGTGGATAAGTTGAGCGAATATAATAAAGATGATAATACTCCCTAAACTAATCTATTTATTTAGTGCTATACCAATCATACTCCCAAGAAACTATTTAATTTTCACTCTTTTTGTTGTTGTTTACTTGCATTTTATTTTCTTTCTCATTTTTTCCTGGTTTGATTTGATTTATCTTATGGGGCAAGATAGTTGATAAATATGTATGTGTATATTGGATTTAATATAGTTCTATCATGTTTAACATATATTGGACTACTTGCCATCTGGGGGAGTGGGTAGGGAAAAAGGAGAGAAATTGGAACACAAAGTTTGCAAGAGTTTATGTTGAAGAATTATCTCTCCAAGGGAAACAATAAACTGGGAAAACATTTTCACAGTCAAAGGTTCGGATAAAGGCCTCATTTACAAAATATATAGAGAATTGATTTGAATCTATAAGAAAACAAGCCATTCTCCAATTGATAAATGGTCAAAGGATATGAAGACAATTTTCAGATAAAGAAATTGAAACTATTTCTAGCCATATGAAAAGATGCTTCAAGTCATTATTAATCAGAGAAATGCAAATTAAGACAACTCTGAGATACCACTACACACCTCTCAGATTGACTAGGATGACAGAAAAAAATAATGCTGAATGTTGGAGGGGATGTGGGAAAACTGGGACACTGATACATTATTTGGTGGAACTGTGAATACATTCAGACATTCTGGAAAGTGATTTGGAACTATGCTAAAAAAATTATCAAACTGTGCATACCCATTAATCTAGCAGTATTACTACTGGGCTTATATCCCAAAGAGATCTTAAAGAAGGGAAAGCAACTCACATGTACAAAAATGTTTGTGGCAGCCCTCTTTGTAGTGGCCAGAAACTGGAAACTGAGTGGATGCCCATCAATTGGACAATGTTCTGAATAAATTGTGGAATATGAATGTTATAGAATATTATTGTTCTATAAGAAATGACCAGCAAGATGATTTCAGAAAGGCCTCGAGAGACTTACATGAACTGATGCTAAGTGAAATAAGCAGAACCAGGAGATCACTGTACACAGAAACAACAAAATTATATGATGATCAATTCTAATGGACGTGGCTCTCTTCAACAATGAGATGAACCAAATCAGTTCCATTTGTTCAATAATGAACAGAACCAGCTACACCAGCAAAAGAACTATGGGAAATAACTGTGAACCATTTCATAGCATTTCCAATCCCTCTGTTTTTGTCCACTTCCATTTTTTATTTCCTTCACAGGTTAATTGTACATTATTTCGAAGTATGATTCTTGTTGTGCAGCAAAATAACTATGGATGTGTAGATATGCATTGTATTTAATATCTACTTTAACATATTTAACATGTATTGGTCTACCTGCCATCTAGGGGTGGGGATAAAGGGAAGGAGGGCAAAAATTGGAACAAAAGGTTTTGCAAGGGTCAATGCTGAAAAATTACCCATGCATATATCTTGTAAATAAAAAGCTATAATATAAAAAGAATTATCTTTCCATATGTGTTAAAAATAAAAAGCTTTAATAAAGAAAAAAAATAAGTAGCACTATTTTAGATCTCATTTTTCTTAACCACTTTGCTGAATTCCTACCATGAGCAGGATATTGATAAGCATCTTTAACTGTGATCATTATTAAATACTTTTCATTAGCCTTGTGCTTTATTTCAATATAACTATTTTCTTTATCAGCACACTTATTAATATTGGCTTCATCTGCTTTTTAATTTTATGATTCCTTAATTATTTCTTATTATCTGATAAATGATTGTTAAATTGAAAATTCCATAAAAAATTTCACGATCATATCCTTACTTATCTATATTTATAATTAATGTGGTTTCCTATCTAAATAGATCTCTTTGCCAACATGCCATCCTGTTAGCTTTAAAATTTATGCTGGTACTGATGTGAAGTGACTGTTTTTCTTTCTTTCTTTTAGGCATGATTTTTTTTTTCAAAATTTTGCTTAACAATGAACTTCTCCAGGAAATTTTAAATGACTACTATTCTTATGACTGCTCCCTTATTTTATGTTCCCTTGGGTCCCAAAATGAAATAAATTCTATGTCATCTAACATTCCCTTTGTTCTCCTAAAATTTTATATATTTATGAGCTTCCTGCATATGTGCAATATCTAATTTTATGAAAATAGGAATTTGTCTAATTGGATTTGAGTATGATTAGGTAGTATATTCTTTCTTCCAGTTTACCAAGTAATTATTATTTACATTATGCATGCAAGTTGTCGAACTATTAAAAAGATTTTTTTCAGGTACACTGTCAAATATTCTTTTCTTCCCCTTCACGTCAGTCTATCTTTGAAAACTAGAGTTATACACTAAAATTCATATTTTCCTTAAGCATGAAAAGCAGATATATTATAATCGATTAAAGGACATTTTTTCTAACAAAGAAAAATTATATCTCTAACCCTATTTGGCATAGCAAAAGAATCATGCTAAATGTGCTGGGCAGTTCCTTTCTATTGGAAGATTAAGATCAAATCTAGAACTTCCTTAAACTCATAATTGATTCCTTCATCTTCTTTTTATGCATAACCCATTTAAATAAGTTGCTTCATGAACATTTAGATGTTTAAAGAATTCTTCACTTTTCTCCATCTCACTTTTGTACCAAACTTGTTAGATTCAGAGAATTATAAGTTTTACCTCACCAGTTTTGGTGATCCTGATATAGAATATAGAGTTATAAATGTCTTCTTTTGTAAATGTGTTTGGAAATATTCATTTAATGCTTCAGCTATTTTAGTACCTTTAGTGACTACAATTTCCCATTATGATCTGCAATACTGTATCTTTCTCCTCCTCTGACCTCTTTCTTATGTAGAACTGAAAAACAATTCCTAATGCATCTAAATCCTTTGAATTACATATTTCTACACTTTTTAAATATGTCCAATTATCCTCTGATCAATTAATATTTGAAAATTCAAGCTATGAACTTACTATTTTGGTTTCTCATTCTGACTTGGGGAAAAACCTAGAATCAGCTAGGTATCATAATGAAAAGAGTGCATTCCAAAACACCTAGTTTATAATCATATCTCAGAATTTTACCAGCTGTGTGAATCCAAGCCATTAATCAATTAACTTCTCTTAGCCTCTGTTTCTTCATCTATAGAATGGGAATAATAGTTTTTACCACATAAGGTTGTGAGAATCAAATTCTACATCTTTTTTTTATGCTTCTTCCTCTCTCCTTCCTATCTTACTCAGGCTCTCCATCTCTTGTCGCCTTCTGCCTTTCTCTCTCCCTTTCTTTTTTCCCTCTCTCCCTCTCTTCTTCTTTCTCTCCTTCTCCCTCTCCCTTCCTCCTTCTCTCTCTCTCTCTCTCTCTCTCTCTCTCTCTCTCTCTCTCTCTCTCTCCATCTCTTTATGTGTGCATATATACATATATAGGTATATATACACACACATATGCACACAAACACATACATATATACAATATATACATATTTCTGTAAGCATTGAAACTTAACATTAGCTACTATTTTTCAACAGTTGTGCTAGTGAATTAACAGTGAACTCTGATTGGTTCTCCATACTGAAAAAGTTGAAAGTAGAATTGTAACATTTTTTATCTATTATTTAAATGGCAAGTCTAGTTAAATATAGAGAGGTTTTTCAACAGCAAGTTGTTCACTTGATACTGAGTTATTTGGTCACAATTCAAATTCTGTCTCTCATGCTTATATCTGTGGGACATTTAGAAATTACCTAACCTCCCTGTTTTCATTTTCTTTATTAAAAATGAGATTAGACTAGTTGATCTCAGAGGTTTCTTTCAGCTCTATGTCTGGGACTTAATAATCATATAAACTCATAAAAGGAAAAAAAATTGAAATATTGAAGCAAACTTGGATTCAGTTTCTAAAGATGGACAAAATTCTCTGATTTTGTCTGTTAAAAAATATGAACTTAACAATCATCAGCAAACAAATATTTCAATACATATAGAAAAGTGTCTATAATAAATCTCTTTAAAATTGTTTTCTCAACAAGATGCTTACTCCATTGACTAAATGGGATCATATCTATTTCAAATGTACCTATTGGGGCAGCTAAGTGGTACAATAGATAGAGCATCAGCCCTGAAGTCAGGAAGACCTGAGTTCAAATGTGGCCTTAGACACTTAACATTTCCTAGCTGTGTGACCCTGGGCAAGTTACTTACTTAACCCCAATTGCCTCAGCAAATAAATAAACAAATAAATAAATAAATGAAATATATTAAAATGTATCTATCCATTATTATTGTGATAGCTGAGATTCATTTTAATTCATTAACTATTATATAAGTGTATGTTATGCAGCCTATATTTACAATATTTTGTTGTAGAAAAATGTGCATATATATGTAAATATATATTTTTACATATATTCAAACTATATATGTGTGTGAATGATAGATATAACATTAATTATATATTATATCTATAGCCTTTATAAGTTATATATATATAATTTTTCTAAGACAATGTTAAATAAATCAATAGATAAATATTAATCACTTACTCCCTTCTCTTTATATCCTTAGGAGAGTTATCGTATTTTTTTTTCATAAATCTTTCTAAGTTTTGTTTGATGGATTCTTATCTAACAGATGCCTTCCGATTGCACAGGATTTTGTCTTGGGTCCTTTTTTCTTATCCCTATCTGCTACACCACTTGGTGAACTCACTAGGTTCATGATTTTAATTACCATCTCTTTGCTGATCATTTTCAGATTTACCTATTGTTGGAATCCTAGTGTCAACTCAACTTGAAACAAGGTGAAAACTCAAGGGTGATGTCAGAGTCCTGGTGTTAACTCAATAGAATTGATACAGTGCTTGTTGGTTCACACCTTAGAGCGAATCCTTGCAGGGTGATGGGTTGCTAATACTGATAGACAATAATGCTTGTGTTCACACCTCCCTTGAAGTTCTTAGGACTAGAGAGCACTCTGGGAGATAACCCATAATCCCTAACTCCAGAAGGAGAAGTTAACCTTTGGGAGATGATATATATGGAGGAAGCTCTTAGAGCTTAAAGGAATTTCTCTGGAACATTGACTGGGGTCAGAGAGGAGCACTCTGGGAGGAAGCCCACAAGCCCTATCTTCGAGGCTGGAGAGATTCATTGCATCTTCCAACTTGGTGCTGGCTGGAGGCTGAAGAAAGCAGAGGCAGAAGCCAAGGACAAAACTGCAAGAGCTCTTGGAACAAGCAGAGAGATAGGCCTGAGCTAACTGGGCTATATTGAAGGACACAATAAAAGATCTGAACTTTTACCAGTTGGCTGTGATTTTGGAGTAATTATTTATTTCAACTGAGACTAAGGCTGCCTCTAGAAAACCTCCCCGAGAAACCTGCTTTCTCCCAGAGAGAACTATTATTATTATTTTAAAGAAGAGAAAAACACCAACAACCTATTCTGCCTAACCTCTTTACTGTTTTATAAATTGCACATTTATAACATCTCTCAGATATCTTGAACTAGATGTCCAGTAGACAAAGTATCTTTCCACCTAAATCCTTTCCCCTTCATAAATTCCCCATTATAAAGAGGGCAGCACTATTCTCCTAGTACTTACAACTCACAATTCCCATATTTAATCTGCTGTCAAGGCCTTTTGATTTCATCTTTGCAACAGGTTCCTAATATGCCTCCTATTTAGAAGGGAGTATCAAGGAGGAGAGGGTGACAAAATGCAGCAAGATTTAAGAGAATAAAGTTTGAGAAAAGACCATTGGATTTGGTGAATGAGTGATTGCCAAAGGTAACTTTGGCAAGAAAAGTGAGGTAACTTTGGAGAGTGAAGTTTTGGTAGAATGATGGGATCAGAAGACAAACTATAAGAAGTTAGGAAGAGAATTAGAGGAGAAAAAGTGTAAACACCTATTTCTAAATGCCTTTTTTTTTGGTCATCTCATCTTTCTTTTTTTTTTTAATAACTTTTTATTCCTTATACTCACTTCTGTTCTGGTTCTGTTCCGATTTTTCCCCTCCCTTCCTCCACCCCCTCCCCAAGATGGCAAGCAGTCCTATATATGTTAAATAGGTTACAGTAGATTCTTAGGTACAATTATGTGTGCAGAACCAAACAGTTCTCTTGCTGCTCAGGGAGAATTGGATTTAGAAGATATAAATAACCCGGGAAGAAAAACAAAAATGCAAGCAGTTTACATTCATTTCCTAGTGTTCTTGCTTAGGGTGTAGCTGCTTCTGTCCATCCTTGATCAATTGAAACTGAGTTAGATCTTCTCTTTATCGAAGAAATCCACTTCCATCAGAATACATCCTCATACAGTATTGTTGTTGAGGTAGATAATGATCTCCTGGTTCTGCTCATTTCACTTAGCATCAGTTCATGTAAGTCTTGCCAATCCTCTCTGTATTCATCCTGCTGGTTGTTTCTTACAGAACAATAATATTCCATAACATTCATATACCACAATTTACTCAACCATTCTCCAATTGATGGGTGTCCATTCATTTTCCAGCTTCTAGCCACTCAGAAAGAGGGCTACCACAGACATTTTGGCACATACCGGTCCCTTTCCCTTCTTTATGATCTCTTTGGGATATAAGCCCAGTAGTAACACTGCTGGATCAAAAGTTATCAGTTTGATAACTTTTTGAGCATAATTCCAAATTGCTCTCCAGAATGGTTGGATATATTCACAGTTCCACCAACAATGTATCAGTGCCCCTATTTTCCCACATCCCCTCCAACATTCCACATTATCTTTCCCTGTCATTCTAACCAATCTGACAGGTGTCTACACTGCCTTTTCAAGAAGTTTAGTCACAAAGTTCAGAAGAGCTATAGTTACTGAAATGGGATAATCAAGTGATGAATTTTTGAGAATGGGGAAAATATGGGTATGTATATAGTTAGTAAGAAAGTAGCCAATAGAAAGTCAAAATAACAAAGGAAGTGATGTGTTGGAAGAAACCACATGGAATGAGATTGTTTGAGCTGGTAAAAGAGTTAGATATGCTAAATAGTAAGACAGCCCCAACCTGTAAAACAATAGTAAAAGAGGAAATAATGGAAGAAGGTATATAAGTTCTATGAGATGAAAAAGATGACATCAAAGAAATGATAGTTTGAGTTTTTTTTCTTCATAGTATAAGAATCTTATTTTTTCATGTAGAATATGTCTTATCTAAGAAAACCTGGAAAAGATTTTGTTTCTAAATTACATAGCTAAAAAATAAAAATATGTAATTTTTTATTTGTATGTATTTGTATGTAATTGTGTATGTAATTTATATGTAATTGATGTTTATCATAATTCTATGGATGCCTTATTTATTATAACAAAGAAAGTTTCCTGACTTGGAAACTGAAAAATTCCATGAATATTTCTTAAAACAAAACTACAAGTCATAAAATAAGAGCAAAAAATTCCTAGCCACCTGCACATATGAAAGATCATTTCAAAAGTAGCTCTAAAGCATGGAATTATTTCTCGATAGCTCTGAGCTGCAAAGATTATGACAAAGGCCTGCAATATCATCAGTGCCAGAATTAATTCCATTGTGACTCTTTTGTTACTTATAATTTGAGAGTTTTTTGAGGTTCAGAGAGTTTAAGTAATTTTAAAAAATAGACCATTGTGGAGAGAGCTGGATTTTACCTTAGGTGGGCAAAGTTAGAAGTTGCCACATAGATGATGAAAGTATGGGCAGGGCAAGGAACTAATAAGTGACATGGAAAGGTGATACAGATGAGAAAAATCAGCATGGTTCAGTAACATTATTCTATTTGGAAATAATAACCGAGTTGAAACAGTCAACCTTTCCACATTGTGAATTTCCCCACTGCAGTTCTAATATAATCCTAAATCGGTATGAAAAATTAAATGTGATTTCCTGGAGATTTCTATAGAAGCTGCAAATGACGCACATAGACCAACAAATGACACAGGAAAGCTACAGAAACCCAGAAATACTTAAATATTTGTGTAATGTTTATAATATCAATATGTTTTAACTTTTAATGCCATAATAATTTAGACTTCTTTGGTACAAAAAGGGAGGAGCAAAATTTTTTACAAAGATGTTCTACAACTGGGTCTCTAATCCTCATGATGTAGAAGGGGTAACTGTACCCTGCTTTCTTCCTCTGTGACTTTGGTCAACTCTTAACTTCTTTGTGAATCAATTATCTTAATTATAAAAAAATTATAAAAAATATATGATTCAGTTAGGTGACTTTGCATATTCCTTCTACATCTTTGAAAATATAACAGACAACACTCTTACATACCATTTTAAATATGATTCTTCTTTGATAGGAATCAAAATGAGTTGGAAGAGATGCAAACCATTTTGAAATCTTTTCCAAAAAGGAAACAATCAAAAACCCTAGTGGTGTCATGAAGAGTCAAACATTCTAAAATGACTGAATAATAACCAGAATAAAGTTTGACTTGGCTGGTACAATATAGTGGAAGTGGGAAATGTGTAGAGAGGACACATGTCCTATTTGATTTCCCCTTTGACTTCTATCAAAACCATGACTAAGATAGGTGCTTGGTAATGGAAATACTAGGTCACCCTCAATCTTTAAGTTTTATTGTATAGATACCTGGATAACTGGACAATAAGGATAGTATAGTTTCAGCCTTTGTGTTGAAGAATCCAGTAAGTATCTGGGTTGGGCTGTCATAAATTCCCATCTATTCCCATTTAGTCCAATCTCCTAAGATTCCAGATATTTTCCCTCCATGTTTAGGACTATCTTTTCTTCAAGAGGAGGATGAACTACTGCTGTGATACAGGAGCCCCCTACCAGTGGCTGCTGGAGGTTTAATTCAGACCTTTAGAATGGATCTCTTCATGTGAGAGGATGATGATGATGCAAGGAGGCTGAGAGGTAGTTGCATTTTCTGATCTCACTACTGTTGCCTGTCCTTGAGGATTAAAAGGTATGCTAGAGGTGTGTAAACTCTCATACTGTGTGCAAAAGTGTGCAAAATATTTAAAAGTATATGCAGATCCATTATCTGTTTTTATTGCTGTGGCACACCCATATTTGCAAAAGCTTGTATAAGGAATTCAGTGATCACTCAGGCTGTCTCTTTTGCTGCTGGTATTGCAAAAGTAAATCCTGAAAAGACATCTACTACAACATGGATAAAATACAGACGACCAAAAGATTTATAATAGGTCACATCCATATGCCAAATTTCATAGGGTCTCAAACCAAGAGGATTCTTTCCTGGAAGGAGCATAGGAGCCTGGAAAGGAAGGCAAGTTGTACAGGCTTTTATTATGCTTCTAGCTTTTTCTTTTGTTATCCCAAATATCAAACATAAAGCTCGAGCAGCCTCATGATATTTAGAATGAGATTCTTGGGCTGCCTGAAATAAAGGAATATGGGCTAACATGGTTAGAAGGTGATCTGCCTTTGAATTTCCATTAAAAATTAGGACCTGGAAGTCCACTATGAGAGTGGACATGCAAGACATAAATCTTACCTCAATGCTTTCTCACTTATTCTTGAAGTTCTTAAAGAGCTGATATATATTGGAAGATACAAATTTTATTTGGGCTCTGGCAATTCTTTGTACCACACCTACTGAATAACCCAAATTAGATGACAGATTTAAAGCAAAAGGAGAGATCCAGGAGTCAAGTACAATTCCTTCATTTTATAAATGAAGAAATAAACACAAAAGGGATGAAGGAGATTTCCCAGCATTACACTGCTAGCAAGGATATGATACAGGATTTAAACCCTGATCTTCCCAGATTCTACACCAGGATTTTCTTGCCACAGACTATATATACAATTTATGATTTTCTCCCTCACTTAGTAAGGGATAAAGCAACCATGCATTAATCTCTTTGGCCTGGGATAGATTAGCAGGTAAGTTCTTACTAAGCTCATTTCCTTTTGGGATAGATAGAGTATCTCAAACTTTCGTGACCCCTTTACTAGGAATACATATTATTAGCTTGAAAAGGGAGAGGTGTATGCTCCAAATCATATCTTTATTTTAACAGGGTGGTGATAGAAGGCAAAGGCTGACAAACTGAGACATGTCCCTTCTCTCCCCATCTCCCATTCCTTCCATGTTGAACCAGTCAATTTTTTGTTGTTGTTTAATTAAGAGGTTTTGCCTTGGTTTGTTTTTTTGTTTGTTTTTTGTTTTGTTTTGGTTTTGGTTTTCATTTGTTTGTTTGCTTTTGTTTCATTTTGTGTTTGTTTGTTTTTGGAAATGCTACTTGAATGGTTTGCCATTTCATTTTATAACTCATTTTATAGATAAGAAAACAGAGACAAACTGGGATAGATTATTTTCCCAGGCTCACATAACTAGTATGTTTCTAAGGCCAGATTTGAACTCAGGGAGAGTAGTCTTCCAGACTCCAGGGTCAGCACTCTGCCCTGGAGTCATAGTTAACAAAACAGCAACAATTAGTTAAAATAAGATTTCATTGAGAGATAGACTGGCATAGCAACCAGTATTCTATTCTCAAGAATATCTGGGTTCAAACAACACTTTTGACAAATACAAGTTGATCATGCTATATCACCTCCTAGAGCTTCAGAAAACTAAGGCTAAGTTGCAGAAGAAGCGAAGATGTGCATTGATAAAAATGAGTTCCCTCAAGGTGAACTTACTAAATATGGGAATGGGCCTTTTTATTTGCTTGAATATGTGATTTCATTGGTAATGGAAACTCCCATGAGAGTAAATCTGAAAATTCAGATTGGCAATTTTTTTTGCCTTCTGAGAAGTTGTGACTTATCAAGTGCCAAAGAGCTACTATTTATCAGTACTTAATTTGAGGCTTCATGGTTTTTAGGCTGTCTCTCTATTCACTCTGCCAGGCATAGCATGCTAAGGGACAATTAGGTGGCACAGTGCATAGAATCCCGGAGTAAGAAGAGCCAAATTTAAATTTCTTATGCTTGTGTTTGTGTGACTTTGAGCACTTAACTTTTATTTGTCACAATTTAGACCATTTGGCTTCCCATCATTTTTTCTCTATTTCTTTCCATAGCCTGACTACTATTCCCAAAATATATTCTGATCCCAGCCTTGATCCTATAAATATGCAGCTTCCTTTAGGGTTCAAATCATATGGTACCTCCTATGTGTCCTATGGATACTTTCTCTTTATTGAAATTTCCAGATATATATTTAAAAGCTTACATATTGTGGGGCTTAAGTGCCTTACAGTTAAGTACTCTTTTTATTTTTGTTATCCTTCCTAGATTCATTTATTCATTTAGGAGTTGTGATCAGTCAGAGACCTGTTGAAGACATTAGCTTAAAAAGGTCAAGGTCTCCCATTGCATCCAGGGTCACTTCCAATCACCTTGATATATATCTTGCCACTGAACTCAGATGCCTGGAGGGGAAAATGAGGCAGATGACCTTGCACAGTCCTCCCTCATTCAAATCTACTTCACTTGCATGCCATGGCATCATCTCCCTGATGTCATAGTCCTCTTCAAAAATGGACAAAAAACAACCTCTGCTTTTATATTCACTGAGTACAGTGAAGTCCTTCCCTATGATAAGAACTTAATAAAGACTTGATTTGATTTGGAAGCCACCAGATGATCTGTGGAAGGATTATATAAAACATTATTTTTATTGAAACTAAACACTTATTAGCTGTGTAACCCTGAGCAAGTCACTTAACCCCAATTGCCTCTTAAAACAAAACAAAAAGCAACCCACACACACAAAACAAGAACATCATCAAGAATAAAAAATAAAGTCAAACAAAACAAAATAAAAATACTAGGAATAAAAGGAAATCCCGAACTTAATTAGCTCCATGTTGTATGTTCTCTTCTGAGAAGAATTTCCCTAATGGAACTTTTTAAAAATATGTTCAACTATTTAAATTAACTTTCTATTTTAACAACCAAAATTACTAATAACAAAATTTACATGGCACATACAAAAGATTGTATTTTCTTCAATGAAATCCAATCATTTGCAGAAAACATTTTCATTAAGAACTCTCCTCAGTACTTCTATCTTAAAACATAAATAAGAGTAATTAGGCCGATAAAGGCATTGTATTTCACATTTTATGCAACTTCTTTTTTTTGAAAAGGTTTATTTTTTCATTCTAATATCTGCTGTGATACACATTATTCAATTATGGAGCATCACAATATAAGCATTAAAAGTTCGAGAAATTTTAAAAGAAAGTTACATGATACACTTTAGCAAGGTATGCCATAATGAGGCAGCATGTTACCAGAGATATTATGATTAGCATATCATAAAATACATGATCTAGGATGTGGAAATAGGAAAGAAACTGAACAAATATATACCTATCAAGAAGAAATAACTGATGAATATGTATGCTCTATACTTTTATATCTAAGTTTGAAGGAACCTGAGGAAAAATTCCAGGACATTTGTTGTATTTTTGAAAGAGTATTTGTGGAGATACAATGATTAAAATGACAGTGGGTGAGAAAGTGGAGCTTATAATATACACAGTTGGAGGAAATTTACAGAACTATCAAATAAAAAAATAATGTGCTCAGTGATGAAGTAGATTGTTAGAATGTATTCCTTCTAGTGATTCAGTTAGAATGTGCTCTATTAAGCCGTCCACAGTGAGATGACAGACTCCAGTCTGATCTGCTTTTCAACTTTTGGTATTTTTTTTCTATTTTGTTTTTCTTTCTGGCATTTGAAGCTTTTATAGACTCTTATTAAAAATTTAGGACTCAATAAAATATATGTGAATCTATATTTGGGGGGCAATTTCCACTGAAATTTCATCATGTAAGGGGCTGACAAATAAATAGGGCAAGAGTAAAAAACTCATTCTTAAATGAAACATCCATCTGTCCAAGGAATCCAAACCCACAAGAAATTCTATAACAATTTAAGACAAAATACAATTTAATATTATACTTGAATATCAGAAGTATAAATTCTTGTCAGATAATTGAAATAGGAAGAGCTCTTTTTAAGCAATTTAGTCAATTATTTGGGCTTTTAAAAAGGCTTCACTTAAGTCTTTTCAGATAGACAAAGCTTTCTATCCTATATTCATAGATATCTGATATCCTACTTCAGTATGTAGTGATAGTTTTTAATATCCCTGAATATCTGAAAGTTTTTCCTTAAATTTGCATGAAGCAACATGGCATTCAATTAAGAGATTCATGAAGGTTATCTATTTCAACTGGACCTTAATGAAAATTTATGTTTTTGTTCGATCTTAGGGACCCTTTTTAAAAATTATTACGGGGTACCTACATTTTCATAGTTTCAGATATTCCTAAAACGAGTAATTTATCCCACAATGCATATTAGCTATTCATTGCCTAAAAGAAATCAGTAAAATTTTAAATGTTTAATTATGATTCCACATCTAGTAGTTGTTAGGGGAAGGACTTGAACTCAGGCCTCCTGGACTCTAAGACAAACCTCCCATATTCAATGTTGCACTACTTCTTGAGACATGCCTATTACCCAAACTCCAATTTGAAGAGTTATAGTGAGAATAACAAATCCACTAATTTATCCTGGAATTTTAGAAGGGAAAAAAATTAGGATGAGAAATAAAAGACTACTGGCTAGGAGAGAATATAGAACTGAGGAATTTACTTATTGTTCAGGCACTAGTGCTGAGTCAAACATTATTTTTCTTTGAAAAATTTACTGGCAGATCATTAAGAAGAAATGTTTTAGTAATAAATAGAATATTTCTCAACATCATAAAATTTGCATCTCCACATAATGTAGAATATTACACAGTAAAAAAATATATTAGGTTTCTTTAAAGTTCTACCCAAGCCTTTCCATAACATAATGTTAAATCTCTTTGATTTCTTCTACAAAGACACATTTACACTGGGAAGGTACCTTGATAATAGCAAGTATCATATTTTACCTAGGAAGAAAGAGAAGGGCTTGTAATTGTAATAATAACAACAATTATTTACAGTCTACAAAATAAGGAGGGTAAGCATTTATGCTACCAGTTAGATAAGGAAACTTAAATCTTCTTGTAATTTAGAGACTTGGAAGAATTTTAATCCAGATAAATACCAGATCCAATAGGTATGGTATATATTTGATTGAGAGCAAATTTAATATGAATTGATTGACATAATGCTTTTGCTTTTGTTTTTAACCTGATAATAGTAATTTTCCCCCATTTCTTTGAATCCATATCAAAAAAATTTCAAATATATTTAGGTAAGTAGGACTGAAAGATTTTCAATGTTTTTTTCATATTGTAGAAAAATATAATTATTTCTTGCACAGAGGAGAAATACGCATAAAATAGGGAGAATTTAGGTTTCTATGGCTAGCAGTGAATAAAAATGATTTTGTAGCCAAGATGCACAGTAACTGCTTCTTAAGAAGGTGAATATGATATTTTGCCACTATGACTGATGCATGGAATCATGGACATGCCATGGCATTAGAAAACTACATAACTACAAAAGACATACTTCTTGAGAGTAAGCTGTAACTGAACCTTAAGAGCATACCTGCCAAACAGAGAACTGTCATCTACTCTGGTAGCATCAGAATGCTGATTCACAATTGATTTTATATTTAAACTATGGGCATGCTTGTTACCAAAGAAGTTTGGTTAAAACTTGTTAAAATCTGATGCTAAAAATCTCTGTCCTCACACCCTTCACCCCTTTGACTCCATCCTAACTCTAGTTGATTTTTAAGAATTCCATTAAAGACTGATTGCTATTTTTTATTTAAAATTCATTAGCATTTATCTTGCAATAAAAAAGAAATCCAAAATTTGTGGCATAAAAAAGCTGGAAGTCATAAAACTTTTCATTTAGTTATTGAACATATAGAATTTGAGGAACTATATCAAATTATCTAATTGGTCTTTGTAGGACTAATTAAACCAATTCAATGAAGGAAATTTGACTGTTTAATGTAAAGCAAAATCTAATGATTACTTTTCATTATGATGAAAACAATAACAACCAAGCTTCCAGTAAGCTTCATTCTTATAGTGCCTTTACATTAGTTAAGTTCAACTTATTGCTCTAGAACAAAGCTGATTAAATTTAATCCATCTCCTTTATGACAACCCTTCAAGTAAGTGAAGATGATCTGATTTTCTTCAGGCTTAAGATAATTAGACATTTCAATCAATTTAAGCTCAAAGTTAGACATGCTATTAGCCATATGATCATATCTTGCACTTGTAAAGTTGATTTATTTTGAAGGGGGGATTTCATTTTTATATTACTAAAGGTATTCTAGTCAAAGAGCTTTTAGAGTTTTAACTTCTTTCTAACACAGTCATCCTTTATTACATATTGTTACTTTCCTTGCCAAAAATCAATCAGCCAATCCAAATGTCATCAAAGAAATTACTGAACAGTATTGAAAATGACTAATGAACTTCTTACATATAAATGAGCACCTGAAGGATATTCATTGATAGAGATAATAAGGGAAAACTCTTTCTCCTTTCTTCTTCTCTGGAACACATATCAAATTACCAACATGTCTTTATTTAAACAGTTTTCAATAGCAACACCATTTTTGCTGAGTGGAAAAGACAACAGTTTGGAATAGAGAAGCACTCAACTGAACTTTTGCAAATTTCCCACTAAAGAACTCTAAAATAATGCCTCAAATTGTATTCTGTAGAGGCAGAATCAACAAGAGTTCAATTGAAACAATTTTCTCACCCCAGATAACAAAGGTCAGCAAATCTTGTCAGGGTAGTGGTAAAGCCTGGATTGCAGCTATAACTGGGCATCTAGATGCACTGTGTAGCCAGCAGTGGTCCTTGCAGGGAGTTGTATTAGTGGCAATAACAGCTTTGGAACTCTTAGCTCATGGATAATGAAAGGTGTGGAGGGGAAGCAGGAATGTTTGAGCAAAAATTTGGAAAAAAATTTAGGGGACCTTTGTTCCTGACATTGTTGCATTATCTATACACAGACAGTTTCAGAGGGTCCCAATTTCAGAGACTCAAGGAAATATTTGTCATCATAGCGAAGTAGAGGCCATAGCTTCAGGTCTACAATGAAGACAAATGCTTACAGTTATTCTTGGACTCTGTTCTCAATTCTGTGACAGAGGTGAGCAGTAGCAATTATGGTTGGAGAAAAGCAAGGAATTTTGTCTTAGTTCCAATACCAGGAGAAGGGCTGGCACTGATGACAACAAAGGAACAAAGTCCTTTCCTTGGTTAAAAAAAAAAAAACCTTTTCTTAGATCATACCACTTTGGAAACACCCAAAACTGCAAACCTAAGATGTAGTTCTGGAAACAGCAACATGAAAGAGACTAAAGGGACTTCATCAAAAGCAGAGCCCAACTTTAGCATGAAGTTAAAAGTCAAGAAAGAATTTGGAAAAATGCGCAAACCAAAAACTCTATCATAGTGAGTTACCTTGGTGATAGAGAAAATAAGGACAATATACATTGTAGAGGAGAATAATGTCAAAGTAATTACAAATAAAACCTCAAAGAAAATGTGAATTAATCTAAAATACAAAATGAATTCTGGGAAAGGTTTCATAAATCTTTTAAAAATCAAATAAGAGAGATAAAGAAAAATTGGGTAAAGAAATAAAAATAATACAAGAAGATTATAAAAAGACTCTACATCTTATTAAGAGGCACACAAAAAACCTTACTAAAATATAACACCTTAAAAACAGATGTAACCAAATAATAAAAAAAGATACAAAAATTCACTAAAAAGAACACCTTAAAATCAGTATTAACCAAATAGAAAAAAAGAGGGACAAAATTCATTAAATGAAAGACTCTAAGGGGTTGAATTGGTCAAATAGTAAATAAGGTACAAAAGCTCACTGAAGGAAAAAAAAAGATTGAAAATTATGATTGGGGAAATGGAAGCTAATGGCTCCATGAAACATTGAGGAAAGGATAAAATCAAAAGAAAAAAAAAGAATATATAAAATACCTTATTACAAAATCTACAAACCTGGAAAACAGCTCAAGGAGAGATAACTTAAAAATTATTGGACTATTTGAAAGTCATGATAAAAATCAAAAGTCTAAAAAAATCATCTTTCAAGAAATTATTAAGAAAAACTATCTTGATATAACCATAGATTAAACTAAAAATTGAAAAAAGCTTCATTGATCTCCTCCTGAAAGAAATCCTAAATTGAAAATCTCCAGCAATATTATATCCAAATTGCAAAGATCCAGACCAAGGAGAAAATATTTCAACTAGTAAGAAAGAAACTATTCAAATATTATGGAGTCACAATATGGATCATAAAATTTAGCAGCTAAGTAAGGGTTCACAGAGCTTGAAACATATCACACTTCAATCACTTGATCAGATTTGATCATACTTAGAACAGAATGACACACAATGAGTAAAAAAAAGTGTCTGGAGCAAAGTCTACTATGCTTCAACTGAAGTAAAAATAAATAAATAAAAGCATAGTGATCACAATCTCAGACAAACAAAAGCAAAAATAGACTTAATTAAAAGAGATATTCAGTGAAGTCACATTTTGCTTAAAGGTATTACAAACAATAAAGTAATATATAAACATATGTAAAATTATAAAAAGGAGGGACTTCACATTTTCCCTCCCAGAGTTAGTTATATCTAACTATAAAATAAATAAGAAGTCAAGAAAAGTTAGATATAATAGACCCCTGGAGAAAAGTAAATGGAAATAGAAAGTGGTATATATTTTTTCTCAATTGGTCATGGCATCTTCACAAAAATTGATCATGTATTAGAGGATAAAAATATCATAATTAAGTTCAGAAAGGAAGCACTAAATACATCCTTTTAGATCACAAAACAATAAAAATATATTCAAGGAAGGGCCAGTGAAACAGATTTCAAATTAATGGGAAACAAAATAATAGAATCCTTAAGAATGACTGCAAAGAACAAGTCATAGAAACAATTAATTTCTTAATTAAAGAAAATAAAAATGATGTGCAACATATCAAAATTTATAGGAAGCAAACAAAGAAATAATTGGGAAAATTTTATTTCTAAATGCATTATATCAATAAAATAGAGAAAGAGCTAAGCTTTATGTTGAGTATGCAACTAAAATAGAAAAAAAAAGAGTTTATAAAATCCTTAATTAAGTTACAAATTTGAAATCCTTTACATCAAAGGAGAGATTAGTACCATTAAAAGAAAACCATTTGATTAATAAATAAAAGCACAAATTGGTTTTATTTAGAAAACAATAAAAGTGATAAACCATTGTTTAATTTGATTTAAGAAAATCAAATTAACAGTACCAAAAGTGAAGATGGTAAATGAATATGATATTCTCTAATTATTAGAAGCAATTTTACCCAATGAAATATTAATAAATCTGACAATCTAAGTAAAATGGATGAATACTTACAGAAATATAAATTGCCCAGATTAAGCAAAAAGGAAAGGAAATAGAGAAGACTCTAACTTAGAAAAAGAAATTGAACAAGCCAGCAATAAGCCTTTAAGAAAAAATTCTCCAGGGTCTGATGGATTCACAAGTGAATTCTTCCAAACATTTAAAGAGTAAAAATCCAATACTAAATATACAATTTGAGAAATTAGGCAAAGAAGAATTTCAACTAAATTCCTTTTATGACACAAATATGACAGATTCTGAATGCATGAAGCATATTTTGCAAACTGTTTTTGTTATTTTTGTTATTCGTCTTATTGTTTTTATTTTTAAGTATGTCTCCTTTTGCATCAAAGCTAATATGGAAATTCATTTTGGATGCCTGCACATGTAAAACAAATATCTTGCTTCTCAATGATGGGGAAGTGGGAAAAGGTGAGAGTTTGGAACTCAGAATTTAAAAAAATGAAAAGGAAAAGCCATGAGAGAAGGAAAAAGTGAAAATAATATGCTTTCATTTTCATTCAGACCCCATAGTTCTTTCTTTGGATGTGGATAGCATTTTCCATGATGGGTTCTGAAATTGTCTTTTATCACTGCATTGAGGAAAGATAAGTCTATCAAAGTTGTTCATTTTTCTAGTTCTGCTCGCTTCACTCACATAAGTTCCTATGTGTTTTTCTGAAATCCACCTGCTCATCATTTCTTATAGCACAATAGAATTCCATTTCCTTCATATACAACTATTAGCTCAGCTATTCCCCAATTGATGAGCATTGTCTTAATTTCCAATGTTTTTGCCACAATAAAAAGAGCTTTAAACATTTTTGTATATGTGGAGCCTTTTCCGTTTCTTATACTCTCTTTGGGATATAAATCTAGTAGTGATGTTACTGAATCAAAGGGTGCACAGTTTGATTAGTTTCCCTGTTTTCCCAATCTCTTCCAGCATTTATCATGTTTTTTTCCCTGTCATATTAACCAGTCTGATGGATGACGAAGTACCTCCGAGTTGTTCTCATTTGGAATTCCCTAATTATTACTGATTTAAAGCACTTTATATTAATAGTTAGATTTGATTTATTCATCTGGAAATTGCCTATTCATATCCCTCAATCATTAGTCAACTTACAAAGACTTATAAACTTTATAAATTTTACACAGTTCTTGATATAGTTTAGAAATGATGTTTTTATCTGAAACAACTGGAATAAAAATTGTTTCCCAGTATTTTTTTTATTAACACTTTTTTTTTTCAAAACATATATGTGGACAATTCTTCAACATTAGCCCTTGGAAAAGCTTTTGTTCCAATATTCCCCTATTCCCCATGCCGTCCGCTAGATGGCAAGTAGTTCAATATATGTTAAGCACAATAGAAATATATGTTAAATCCAATATATGCATACATATTTATACAGTTATCATGCCACACAAGAAAAGTCAAATCAAACCGGTAAAAAATGGATCAAAAGATATGGACAGTTTGATAAGTTTTTGAACATAGTTCCAAATTCTTCTCCAGATTGGTTGATCCCTTTCACAGTTTCACCAACAATGTATTAGTGTCTCAGTTTTCCCACATCCCCTCCAACATTCGTCATTTTCTTTTCCTTTCATCTTAGCCAATATGACAGGTATCTAGTGATACCTCAGAGTTATCTTAATTTGCATTTGTCTGATCAATAGTGATTTGGAGCACCTATTCATATGACTAGAAATAGTTTCAATTTCTTCATCTGAAAATTGTCTGTTCATATCCTTTGACCATTTATCAATTAGAGAATGGCTTAATTTCCCAGTTTCTTGCTTCCCTTCTAATCTTGGCTGCATTAATTTTGTTTGTACAGGAACTTTTTAACTTAATATAATAAAAATTATCTATTTGGTGATTAATAATGTTCTCCAATTCTATTTTGGTCACAAATTCCTCCACAGGATCTCCACAGATCTGAAAGGTAAACTAGTCTGTGTTCTTCTAATTTGTTTATAACATCATTCTTTATGCCTAGATCATGAACCCATTTTGAACCTTATCTTGGTATACGGTTAGGTGTGGATCAATGCCTAGTTTCTGCCATACTAATTTCCAATTTTCCCAGCAGTTTTTTTGACAAATAATGCATTCTTATCCCAAAAGTTGGGGTCTTTGGGTTTGTCAAAAACTAGCTTATTAAAGTAATTGATGATTTTGTCCTATAAACCTAACCTATTTCACTGATCAACTACTCTGTTTCTTACCCAATACAAAATGGTTTTATGACTGCTACTTTATAATGTAGTTTTAATTTTGGTACAGTTAGGCCACCTTCATTTGTATTTTTTTATTAATTCTCTTGAAAATCTTATTTGTTCTTCCAGATGAATTTTCTTGTTATTGTTTCTAGGTCAGTAAAATAGTATCTTGGGAATTTGATTGGTACAACACTAAATAAATTGATTAATTTAGGTAGTATTGTCATCTTTATTATATTCATTTGACCTCTCCAAGCTCAATGGATATTTTTTCCAATTGTTTAGATCTGACTTTATTTGTATGGAAAGTTTTTTGGTCATTTTATTCATATAGTTTCTGACATTTCCTTTGTGTCCCAGCTTTTTACTTTCCTAGTAATCTTAGTTCCATTGATTTGTCTATGCAAAACTTTTTTTACTTAACACAATCAAAATTATCCACTTTGAATTTCATAATGTTCTCTAGTTCTTTGGTCATATATTTTCTGGAGGACAAATCCATGTTTATTCAGTTTTCTAATGAAATAAAAATAATTTATAATCATAGGGGAAAATGTTCTAAACTATTAGTAATTTGAAAATTGTAAATTAAAACAATTTTTAAGATATAATTTTCCTCTTGTCAGATTGGCTAAAATGATTGAAGCAGAAATCAATGAATGTAGCAGTGAATGTGGAAAATCGGGACACTAATTCATTGCTTGTAGAATTGTGAATTAATCTAACTATTTTGGAGAATTTAGAATTATGGCCAAAGAGTTAATTCTTCAACACAATATTTTGACTATCAGGTTTATTTCCAAAGATGATGAGAGGAAAAGGAGAAGAACCTATATGGTCTAAAATATTTATAGCTACTTCTTTGTGGTGGCAAAAGGTAGAAATTGTAGGGATACCCATTGATTTGGAAGTAGCTAAACAAGTTGTGATATATAATTGTGATAGTATACTACTGTGCTATAAAAATTATGAGTTTGGTGATCTTAAAAAAAAAACATGAACAGATTTGCAGAAAATAATGAAGAACAAAAGGAGCAGAATCAAAAGAATATTATATATAGTAACAGTAATATTGTTTTAAAAATAACTTTGAATAAATAAGTTATTCTATTATAAATACCCAAATTAACTACAAATTACATAGGAAGGAAGATACTATCTATATCCATTAACAAAACTGATGAATAGAAGTATAAACAGAATGATTTTACACACACACACACACACACACACACACACACAATTTATGTCCAGTGGTAGTAAGCTCTAAGGCAGGAAAATGGGGAAGGAAAAAAAGGGGGAAAAACATTTATGTGATAACTTTGTTGTATATTTTTTTAAAAATAGAAAGCTGCACATCATACATCTGCAGTTACATTTACAATTTGTATTTTCTTGTACAAATGCTTGCTTTTAAAAATAATAATGAGCAATCCATTTTCCAATAGCTAAGTGGTCAAATGATATCAACAAACTATTCTCAAAAGGATTACAAAATATTAATAACAAAAATTGATAAGAAAAGTGCATACACATAACCCTGATGTTTATCCTCACACCACACAAACTGGCAGTAAAAACCAAAAAAGGGAATAAAAACAAAGAATTAGAAATAAGATAGATGACTTTAAATTAGTAAATGACTAAACAAATTGTGGTACATAAATGTAATAAAAAAATTTCTAGGCTGAAAGAAATTACATTATGATAGAGTTAGGGAAATAGCTACATGAACTGATGCAGAGCCAAGTAAGCAAAGCCAAGAAAACAATATACAAAATGACTTCAACAATGTAAACGAACAAAAACATGTATAATCACAAAAATCAAAGGTAAATATTGTAAAATTATAAAAAAATTAGTATGACTCCAAGGAAAAGATATGATATGATACTCTCTTCCCATTCCTTTCAAATATTTTTCAGACTTTATCAATGTATTAATAAGGTTTTTTGCTATTTTTAAATGTTTGTTATAATAAGGAATCATTTTCTAGGAGAGAGAGAAGAGGCAGTGATCATGGAGAAAATAATGAGGAGGTTCAAAAAAGAAATCAAGAAAATGATTTTTTTATTTTAAAACGAATTATTTAATTACTTATTCTTATTTTCAAATTCAATAGTTGTATTCTTCAATGCGTTCCCTGAGTGCCATCTATTAGACAGACACCTACTTCACCTAATTGAAGCTCAAATTCTCCACCTCCATATTTTATATTTTAGGTGACCTCAGGAAAGCGTGAGTTCAAATCTGAACACAAACATTTACTATTTGGGTAACCCTAGGTAAAGCACTACAACTCTGTCTGCTTCCATTTCTTTATCTGGGCAATTATGATTTTAAACATAGCAGCTATATGTCAGGGTTGTCATGAGAATATGATGAGATAGGATTTGTAAAGCACTTTGTAAAACATAAAACACTCTACAAATGACATTATTATAACTGCATCACAAAGAATAAGAATTCATATTGATTGCCTATTCATATTTTGCATCACATCAATTTATGCAATTATTGATTATAATCAAAAGAATAATCATTTATTTTTATTACAGGAAAAAAGTTTTATATATATATATAGTTCTTATAATTTTTAATAGTAATGGTACACTAGAATTTTATAAGTACTCCTTCTAGTAAGAATTAAAAAGTCAGGCATTTGACTGTAAATCTTTCCTTAACAAAGGGTCATATTTTAAACTTCTTTGACTTTGTTACTTTGAAGAAAGTGATTCATTTGTTTGTTTTCATTTTATTTTAGGAAATAAGCATATGATTTCACAATGAAACCTCCAAGAAAATATTAGGAATTGGTGGTTTTCAAAAACACTTGAAAAGTTGGGTTGCAAATAAATGACATAAAATGCTTCAGAGATATGCTGTAATAATAAAAGAAATTGAGAGAGCTTAGAAAGAATGTAGGGAGAAATATTAAAGCTGAAAGGGAACAGAACAACAAAAAGAAAAAACTGTCAAAAAGCAGAAGAAAATCTTTTATCACTGGTATATCCTGTCTTGTTTACTAGCCAGCTCTAAAATGTTTGTTGGTTTGGTTTTTTGTTGTTTTGTTGTTGTTGTTGTTTTGTGTGTGGGCACAAACTCTCTTATCATATATTGGAGACTGTCCAATTACTGTGTTTCTGGGTATATATAGATGTGCATGTGCAATATGTCTGAAAGCATATGTGACAAAGGAAACTTTTGGAGAGAGTTCATTACTGTGTAATTGTATGCATGACTTCTTATCCTTTATATGCCTTAGGAGTTAAGGAACAAGCCAGGTAGGGCTGGATAAAGTAATATTAGGAAGGTGTGAAAATTAGATTATTCTGTTTACATTAGGAAACTACTATGTTTAAGGATCTGCAAAAAAAATCTATTTTGTAGAAATATGCTTAACTAAGGAGAGCAAGAATGAAATGGAGTGAAAAGTTCTGAGTGACTTAATATGTGGTGGGGCATGATTTTTATGTTATGTTTATTAGAGAGTAAACAAAGGGCAAGTAAATGTTACTGCTAATTTTGTTATTCAATCTCATGTTGTATGATATTTGTGATGTTTATGTTTGGGAATTTAGAAGCAAGCTTAAGTTAATTGGAAGACCCATTCCTACCTGCTGAAGTTGAACAGACTGGGGGATTCACTGAAGCATTTTAAGAAACAAATATGTAAAGAGCAAATTATTATTTGTATTATCTAAACCTCTGGGGATCCTTATATGGTATCAAAGCAGCTGCTCAAGTAAATAAATGAATTCACTGAGTGTTCATTCACCAAACTTTCATTAAGCACCTGCTTGGTTGATGATTATGTTAATCACTGGAGGTGAATTCTATGGAAGAAGGAATAATAATAGAAATTATGGATACAATGATGAACTCAAGGTCAAGCACCCACCATTTGGAGAGAATTATGTGATATTTATAGATTGAACTCTTCTGGGAGTTCTTTGAGAAAATGGGTTTTGTGTGTGCACAAATAGGGTGAGTAATTGTATAGATTACTACTACTATTCAGATTATGAGTGATTTACAACCATTTTACTTAGAGATTTTTTTAATATAGATATTATTCTGCTAATGCATTGATATCAGGTCAGGGAATGCTGGTGAAATATTGCTGAATCTTTTCTAATTAATCTTCACTTCAAATGTTCATTACTTCAACCTATCCTATATTATTCTTTACTTCCCAACATTCTCTCTGTATCTGTCTGTCTCTGGCTATTTCTCTGTTTCTGTTCAGTTTCTGTCTTTGTCTCTCTTTCTGTCTCTCTGTGTCTCCATTTCTCTGTGTGTTTCTGCCTCTCTTTCTCGCTCTCTCATACCTATACATACACACACAAATATATCAAGTCAAAAATATTTATATTAAGTACCTACTATGTGCCAAATACTGTGCTAAGCATTGGGGATACAAAGAAAGATAGGACAGTTCTTGCTCACAATCTAATGAAGGAAACAGCATAAAAATAAATATGTATGAATAAACTAAATGCACAATAAATATGACATGATACAGTGAAGACATTCAAAATAATGGTGATTGGGAAAGGCTTCCTGAATAAAGATTTTAGTCAGGACTTCATGGAAACCAATTAAGCCAATAGAGAGAGATGAGAAAGTACATTCCAAGTATGGGGGAATAGGTAGTGAAAAAGCTCTGTCAGGAAATGTAGTGTCTTGTTTAAGCATCAATAAAGAGACCAGTGTCATTGATTATTAACATATTGTGTGATAGAAAACCCAAGTAAGAACAGTAAAATGCTTTAAAATATAAGAACATAAGAATGTTAAAAGGGTAAGAGGATAGATTCTAAAACCTTTTAAACTTGAATCAAAAGATTTTATATTTGATCCTCTAAGTGTTTGGGACCCATTGGAATTTAATGAACAGGGAGATGACATGGTCAGGCCTGTGCTTTAGGAAGATCTCTGACAGAATAGTGGAGGATGGAATAGATTTGTAGCAAGTAGAAAAAGCAGCAAGTTTTTGCAGTAATTTAGAAGTGAAGTGAGAAGAGGTTTTATTTTAATGAGGGTCCTCCTGCCTATAAATATGTATAAAAAAGTTACACGCAATTAAATAGTCACATGTATGCATTCACACATGCTATAATTGAATAGTCTTCACAACTTCTTCACATATCCATTGACATAATTTCCATCAATCAGTCTTTCTAGCATAATTTCTCTAATCTTTCTGCCATGGAAATACTTGACTAGAATTAGGTAAGGTATCTCTGGTGTCATGTTGGCATTACATATTCTCAGATTTGGAAAGAGACTGCTGAGAATTTCACCAAGTCACTCCATCCTGTTTTGTCCATTAATCCAACTTCCCTAGATTTTCTCACATTTAGGCTCTCATTTTTCTCACAATGTTGAAGTTCAAATTTAGTGAGCTTTGTAATGGGCCAGAACTTTGTACTTGAAACAAGTATTCTTACAAGGTGCTAACTCAGTGGAATGGATGAGATAATGGTTATCTAGTTTAGCATGGTGCTTAATAGTTCTCAAATTCAGTATGACTGATTTAATCTTACAACAAATAATGGTTCCCTAGTGATATAATGATTGATTTAAACTCAGGATACTATCAATGATCTAATTATAATAGAGCATATAAGCTGGAACAAACTCAGGCAGACAGGTTCATTTCATCTCCCACCTTAGTGGTGGCTGGAGGCTGGAGCACAAGCTCTCAGACTGAGACAGACTTCAAGACAGAGACTGTGATGATAGTCCTCCTGCCTCTCTCACAAAAACCAAGACACATTCCAGAGCACCTCCAGAAAGCTGACCTGGGCTCCAGGCAAGGAAACTAGACTTTGAAGGAGATAATAAAGAATTTGGTCTTTAACACCTGGCTATTCTTGTAGTGATTACTCTGCTGAAATGAAGACTGGTCCAGAGACCTCCAGAAAACCACCTGGACCATTACAGATCTTTTTGAGCAAAAACTTTGTATGTACCTTTAAAATATAATCTTATTTTCTGGGTAACAGACCTTGAATTTCTTTTGATCTCTTCCTTAAAGAAATAAAGAACTTTATTTTAGAATATCCATGCCATTCCTCTGCAAAGGACTTATTCCTTAAAATTGGATGATTTTCCTATCTCAAATCATAAATTTTCCTTTATATGCTCTCATCACTATGATTACCAAAAGCCAAACAAAATGTTCACTTGCCTGTTCAATATCTTCATCTTAATGGTTCAGATTGCTGAATACTATATTGACAATGGAAACATACACACTAGGACTATCCTACATCAGAGAAATTATAAACCTGTTTCATACATGCATATATGAACACAAACATATACATATATTCAAAATATATACATATATACATTTTAACATTTTTGCTGATCTGAGAATTTTCCTAGTGTTCTACTTGCAACTTTTGCACAAAAATAAATAGTAATTATTAATGATTTCTTCATCCATTATGATATAATCACAGATTCATCAATTGATTATTTTGATGAATCAACAAAGTAAATTCACAAGTTAAGGATAATATACAACCAGATTTACAACCAGAATATCAATATTGGAAACTTCATTGTTCTTAACAAAGAAAAAAAAAACTTCAGTCTGCTCATATAACTTGTTTTGTTAGCTTTGCTATGAATTGAAGTTATTAATAGAAAATTTGAATAAACAATAAATAGATGTTAATTGCTAATTTATTAACTGAATTTTGATATACTGAAAATTTGATTAAAAGCTGAAATAATAATTGTGCTATAGCAACTTAAGCTATTACTTCATTTTTTGTTGAAGAACCTGATTTATGCTAGAACCTTTTTTTTTGCTTCTATATCCTCAGAGTCCTTAAGAACTTTTTATAATCAAAACAATCAGCTGAATAAGATTTTGTGTTGTCATATTCATGTAAATTTTGTCAGTGAAATGACAGATTCTACCCCAAAAAATAAAGAAATAAAAATATGCACATAAAAAGGTCCTCTTTCATTTCTTTCTTTCATTAGACATTTATTTGGAACAACACTTGTTCTTAGCATAAATGTTCACTTTAATTGCTATTAGTCCACAAGGATACTATATAGCTTTTGTTCAACAATACTATTTATTTTACTTCTCAGAGATTTAGTGTTAATCTAATCTGAATTTTCCTGAAACAAAATCTCTGAGAACGTTTTAGATACTGACTGCTCTTCAGTTCTCTAGCACACTTTGTAAAATAGATTTCCTATGCTATGTGTCATACTGTATGCAGTGTTTCTTTATAATCCCCCACTCCCTTGCCTATACATACTTTCAGAGTTGTAGTCAATACTACATTCAATTTCTCTAATTATTCTAAGATACTAATCAACTCATTTCCTTGATTTTAGCATTATACATGGCTTGAAGCTAATCTTTCTTACTTCGTAAATCAATACATACACAGAGCAAAATCATCAGCCTTCTTCTGATACTTGCTTTTGCTATTGATGGCAAAGTGCCTCTTCAGTGATTTCTTCTCTTTGTGTATGCTCTTCTATAAATCACTCTACTGCACTTTACCCCTTATTTCTCTTCACCCATAAATAGAAATAGAATGTCTTACTCTCCAAATTTATTTGTGATACATATTTTAATGAAATATCTATATGCATATTTAAGTGAATGCATTAATTCATATGTCTATATTTTTATCATGAGGGAATTTCAGAGTCAAACATTTGTGTTCAATTGCTTTGGAATTGAGGGTGTTTCTGAGAGCTTTTTTTTTTATTTTTACTTCCAAGTAATATATAAGCTTCCTTTCTAGAAAATGGTAATAGATTATATTTACAGATTCTTCTCTATCATTTTGTCTGAATGACTAAATAAATATATTTAGTTGGGAAACAATGGTAGTAGTAGGCATATTGATATGCCCTATATAGTGGTTATCATACCTTTCAGCATTCTATTTTTTGTTATTACTCTAGTATCTGGGGGCTTGTGTGGAAGTACTGAAGTTCTAACAAGACCAAAAAATTTATAGAAGTAGAAAATGTTAGAAAAATACATAAACCTAAAGTTATTTCAGTAAGGGTTATTGGGTTCAGTAAAAAAAAAAAAAAGTTATTTACCCAAGAAATCAAAACTCTGTTCTTACTTTTTACCTTTAATTATTTGCATAACTTTAGCCAAGATATATAAATCTATTGGTCACCAGTTTCTTCATCTGTACAAAAAGAGGATTGTACTAGATAATATTTTTAGTTATCTACAATTCTAAATATTATGTATTCCCCCTCTCAAGATTCTCATGGCTTTTATTTACCTACCTTCAAGATACTACATCTTTCCTCAATGAGTATAATGAATACTAGTGAAGAATCCCAGTGATTTTCAGGAATACTTTGTGTAAATTTGTTTGTTGAAAACTTTGCTTGCAATTATCTAATAGAATCTCTGGAAGCACAAGAAGAGTCGTCTACCTTTCTGCTGCTTCAATGAATGAGTATCTTCTAGAGCAGGCCTGTATTTACCCCTGAAACCTGGCCAGTTCCTGGAGTAAAAATAATCCCCTTAAAGGAATGAACAAATATTCTCCTTGATGGGCCTCGTGATGGAGCATTCTGTACCTAGGAGGCTGCTATATCATAAGAGTCATATATCAAATGAGAATACTTAGTGTACTGACTTCTTTGTTCTCAACTTATAAAAACTCCTTAGTTAAAAGGGACTTTGAAGAGTTGGACTAGGAAGTCTTGTACAAACATGCCTAGCAATGGCTCCCACTTGAAATTCTGAATATCGGTGACCATGTGATTTTCCTCTTCTCTTATAGGTCTTATTTAAATCAAGGTTTTGAGCAGTAATAAACGTGTACCCTTCCTCTTTAACACTATGTTTATCAAAAGTGAATTCTGAATATTACAATGAGTTCAGTATTTTGTTCCTTGTAAACAGCATATCAAAGGATTCTGTTTTCAATCCATCCAGATATTGGCTTCCATTATATGGATGAATTTATCCCATTTCCTTTAGCTTTATGATAACTAATTGTGTATTTCCCTTCATCCTATCCACCCCCATCCATTTATTCTTCTCTCTCTCTTCTTCCACCCTGTCCCTCAAGAAAAAATGTTTTGCTTTTGACCATCACTTCCCCCAACCCTCTATCCTATGACTTTTCCTTCTATAATTACATCTCCATTTACTTCTCTACAGGATAAAATATATTTTTATATACAACTAAGTGTGTATATTATTCCATCTTTGAGCCAATTCCAATAAAAGTAAGGATCAAATGTTGCCCGCCACACTCCTTACATATATTCCCTTCCAGCTTCTTCACTCTGCTTTTGTGTGAAATAATTTAGCCTATTTTAATCTCTTCCTTCCACCTCTCCCAGTGCATTCCTCTCTTACCTTTTTCAGATAATCATCCCATCATAATCAAATCAAACATGTTCATGCTGTCCATATGTGCCCCTAATAATAAAATAATTCTGATTACAAATTTTATCTTCCTATATAGGGATTAAATAGTTTAACCTTAATGAAGTTCTTATTGTTTATCTTTCCTATTTACCTTCTTCCCCCCCACCCCTTTTTTCTTATTGTTTTATATCTTTCTGGCTATTTATGTATATTAATTTTTTTTAAATACACATTTTTTAATCATCTTGGGAGAGAAAAAATTGAACACAAGGGAAAAACATGAGGGGGAAAAAAAGAAAAAGGAAAAAAGTGACGACATGTGTTGATTCACATTCAGTCTCCATAGTTCTCTCTCTGAACGCAGATAGCTTTTTCTATTCAAGGTTTATTGGAATTGCCTTGGATCACTAAACTGCTGAAAAGAACCAAGTTTTTCATAGTTTATCATTATATAATCTTGCTGTTACTGTCTACAGTGTATTCCTGGCTCTTCTTGGTGATACATTGCCTTGTAAAGCATTTGTTCATATAAATCTTTCCAGGCCTTTCTAAAATTAGTTTGTTCATCATTTTTAGAACAATAATATTCAATTACTTTCATATATCATCAACTATTCCCAAACTGATGGGCATCCACTCCTTTTCCAATTCTTTTCTACCACAAAAGGAGCTGCCTTTTGAACATGTAGGTCCTTTTCCTTCCTTTATGATTTCTTTGCATGACAGACCCACTAATTGCACTGCTGGGTCAAAAGGTATGCACAGTTTTATAGTCTTTGGGGTATAGTTCCAAATTGCTCTCCAGAATGGTTGGATCATTTCAAAATTCCACAAACAGTGCATTAGTTTCCCAGTTTTCCTACATCCCCTTCAACATGTATCATTATCTTTTCCTGTCATCCTAACCAATTTGAGAAGTTTGAGGTGGTCCCTCAGAATTGTTTTAATTTGCATTTCTCTAATCAAAAGCTATTTAGAACATTTTTCACATGATTAAAATGGCTTTAAGTTTATCATCTGAAAATTGTCTATCCATATCCTTTTACCACATACCAATTGGGGAATGCCTTGTATTCTTATAAAATTGAAGAGATCTTTATATATTTTAGAAAGGAGGACTTTATCAGAAACACTGGCTGTAAAAATGTTTTCCCAGTTTTGTACTTCCCTTTTAATCTTGTTTGTGTTGGTTATGTTTGTGCAAAAACTTTTTAATTTAATATAATCTAAGTTGTTCACTTTGCTTTTCATGCTCTCTAGTTCTTCTTTTGTCATAAATTCCTCCCTTAAACTCAGATCTGCTAGGTAAATTATCTCTTTTTCTCCTAATTTGTTTATGGTGTCATCCTTTATGCCCAAATCATGTGCACATTTTGACCTTATTTTGATAGGGGGCATGAGATGTAGGTCTATGTTGAGTTTCTGACATATTGTTTTCCATTTTCCCTAGCAATTTTTGTGAAATTGGAAGCTTTTACCCCAGAAGCTGGAATTTTGGGGTATATCAAATATTAGATAATTACACTCACTGTTTATTGTGTCACGTATATCTAACCTATTCCATTGATCCACCAATATATGTTTTTAGCTAGTACCAAATGGTTTGGATGACTGCTGCTTTATAATATAATTTTTTCCTTGCCTTTTCTAATTGCATGCCCAATTCTTTGATTTCGTCTTTCTCTATTTTGTTTATATATTTATTTAGAGATATAAAATTCCCCCTAAGAATTGCTTTGGCTGCATGCCATGAGTTTTGGAATAGTGTTGCATTATTGTCATTCTCTTGGGTAAAATTATAAAATGATTTGTTGTTTGACCCACTCATTATTTAGAAATTAGATTATTTCATTTTCAATTTGTTTTTAGCCTATTTTTCCCTGGCCCTTTATTGAATAAAATTTTTATTGCATCATGATCTGAAAAGGAAGCATTTACTATGTATGCATTTTACTGTGAGTTTTTATGGCCTAATACTTGGTCAATTTTTGTGTTGGTGTCATGTACTGCTGAAAAAACTGTGTATTCCTTTCTGTCCACATTCACTTTTCTCCACAGTTTAATCATTTCTAAGTTTTCTAGTTTCTTTCTTATTTATTTTGTGGTTAGATCTTTCTAATTCTGAAAGGGGAAGATTGGGTCTCCAATTAATATAGTTTTGCTCTTTATTTCTTCCTGTAACTGGTTTAACATCTTTGCTAAGAATTTGTATGCTCTACCACTTGGTGCATATACATTTAGTATTGATACAACTTCATTGTCTTGCATACCCATTAACAAGATAAAGTCTCCTTTCTTATCTCTTTTAATGAGATCTATTTTTACTGTTGATTTGTCTGAGATCAGAATGGTCACTCCTGCTTTATTTGCTTTGGCTGAAGCAGAATAAATTCTGCTCTAGCCTTTTACCTTTACTCTCTATGTATCTCTCTGTTTCAAATATGTTTCTTGTAACCAATATAGTGTAAGATTATATTTTTAATTCACTATGTTATTCACTTATATTTTATGAGATTTCATTCCATTCACATTCACAATTATGATTACCAGCTCTGTATTTCCCTCCATTCTATTTTCTTCCCAGTATATACTTTTGTTCTCTCTTTGCAACCTGTCCCTCATTAATAGTGTTTTAAATTTCCAACCCAATCCCCTCTACTTGCCCTTTTTTCTATCACCCCTCCTCCCTTCTCTTACTAATTTTCCCAAACATTTGTGCCCTCCCATCTATCCAGTCTCTCCCTTTTTTTCACCTGTTTCCTCTTATATCCTTATAGGGTAAGGTAAATTTATACACCCAACTGAGTAACTATGTTGTTCCCTCTTTGAGTCAAAACAAAAGATTAAGCTTCAGATAATGTCCATCCCCAATCTTCTTTCTTTCTATTGTAATAGGTCTTTTGTGCCTCTTCATATTTAATTTGTCCTATTTTATCTTTCCTTTCCTCTTCTCCCAGTACAATTCTTTTTCTATCCCTTGAGGTCTTTTCTTTGATATCATTAAATCCTTTCATACCCACATCCTCTGTCCATGTATGTCCTCTATAACTGTCCCAATAACAGGTACAGTTTTCAAGAGTTATAGATATCATTTTCCCATATAGGGATGTAAACAGTTTAACTTTTAAATATATTTTCCCCTGTTTACCTTTCTATTAATCTCTTGACTTTTGCATTTGAAGATCAAATTTTCTGTTTAGTTCTGTTTTCGTCAACAGAAATGATTGAAGTTTCTTACTTCATTGAAGATCCTATCTTCCCTAACCGCTGATGCTCCACCTCACTGAGTAGTTGATACTTGATTGTAACTCAAGATTCTTTACCTTTGAGAATATGGTATTTCAGGCCCTCTCGTCTTTTATTATATATGTTGCCAGATTATGGGTAATCCTGACTGTTTTGCCAATAAGGTATTTTACATTTTCTTCCATTTTTTAAAATTTTCTTTAGTTTGTCTGACTGATTCTTCATGTTTCATGGAATCATTAGCTTACATTTGCCCCATTCTAGTTTTTAATGTGTGATTTTCTTCAGTTAGCTTTTGCATGTTTTTTTTTCCATTTGGTTAATTCTACTTTTCAAGGAATTGATTTCTTCAGTGGGTACTTTTTTTTTGCATTTGGCCAATTCTGTTTTAAAAGGAATTATTTGATTCAGTCAATTGTTTTCCTACCCTTTCCAAGCTACTGACTCTTGCATAACTCTTCTTTCTTTTCTCACTTTTTCTTCTACCTCTCGTATTTGCCTTTTAAAATCTTTTATGAACACTTCCAAGAATTCTGTTTGGGCTTGAGACTAATTCATAACAATCTTTGAGATTTCCGCTGTGAACATATTGCCCTCCTCTTAGTTGGTGTTTTGCTCTTCCCTGTCACCAGAGTAGCTTTTTGTGTCTAAAATTCTTTTCTGTTTCTTGCTCATTTTCTTTCCTTTTCTTCTGTCCTCCACCTCAGTTTGTACCTTTCATGGCTGAGCTCTGCTCCTGGAGTACTTCCTGTGCAGCTCTGAGCTTTGCATTTGAGCACAGGAGTCCCTTGTGTTTGATGTTGTGTTCACAGCAGGTGGTAACCCTACTTATTCTTTCAAGGAAACAACTTGGTTTCCTAGGTTGGCAATTTGCCTTCTGAATTGGGAGAGGAGGGTGCCCCAATGATCTGTTATGATACTGAAACAGGACTGGGGGATCTCATTTGCTGACAGGTTGTGATTAAGATCCTCTCACTGGCTTCTCTGGACTCCTTCTGATGTAGGCTGAACAACCCTCTTACCCAAGTAAGACTGACCTTTCTTGAAGTACTTTCAATCTATCTTGAGTTGGAGAGTGGTTTCATTTGGGGTTTTCTTTGGAGGAAATTTGAATAACTCTAGCAGTTTTCTAGCTTCACACCTATTTAACTTCTTAAGGTTTTCTTTCATTGAATGGGATATGTGGACTCCATGCAACAAAGAATCTATGGGGAGGAATGTACAGCAGTGTTGGCTACTCTGCCCTGATTACAATACAGTAGATCAGCAGAGAAGTTAGAAACCATCCAACACAAAAAATAAAGGTAAATAGTGAACCCCAAAAGGCCAGAATCTCAGGACTTGGTGATACCCTCCCAGCACCAGGAGTGACTCGACATGAACTTAGCACAGATGCTGCTGCTTTTAGAGAAAGGCACCACATATAGAGGAAATTTGGACAAACTCTTTTGCCCTAAAAATTGGATCTCAAGTTTCAAAAAAATGAATAAAAAAGCATAAAGAGCTCTGACCATAGATAGGTTTTAAGGTGAAAGAGAACAAATTTCAAACCCTGAGGAGACAAAATATTTAGATTATAGATCTAGGAGAAATAATCACTATTTTTCAGGCAATCATCAAAGAGAACTTCCCAGATGTCATAGAACTCAGAAGGTAAAAATAGCTATTGAAAGAATTCACGATACACCTCCTGAAAGAGACCTCAAAATTAAAACTCCAAGGAATATCAAGGGTAAATTTGAGAACTATTGGACCAAGGAAAAAATATTGCAAGCAGCTAAAAAGAAACAATCCAAATATTGAGAAGCCACAATAAGGATTACCCAGTACCTAGCAGCTTTCAGCTTAAAGGATCGAAGGGCCTGGAATCTGATGTTACAAAAGACAGAGGAACTTGGAATGCAGCCTAGAATAAATTATCCTGCTAAACTGAGCATTATCCTTGAAGAAAGAAAATGGACATTCAATGAAGCAGGTGAATTCCATTTATTTCTGAAGAAAAAACCAGAGCTAAACAAAAAAATTGACCTGCAAATATAGAACTTAAGAGAAGCATAAAAAAGGTAAACAGAAAGGAACTCTTGAGAACTATATTTCTGTTATGGGTATACATAGAGAGTACATGTATAATTTGATTTTACTGTTATAATATAAAACAGAAACTTGAGGTGGAAAGGGGATTGTACTACAAAACAGAGAAAGTGAAGGTAAAATGAATAAATTTACATCTCAGGAAGAGGCAAAGAAAAACCTATTATAATTCAGAGATAGAAGGGAGGGTGATGAACATTGTGTGAATCATACTCTCATTAGATTTGGCTCAAAGAAAGAATATCAGTCATATTTGGTTTCACAGAGAAAATTCTGTCACCTCATAGAAAAGTGGGAGGAGAAAGAGGAAAAGAGAAGGAAAATATAAATAATAGAAGAAGAAAAATAGAAGAGAAAACAAATAGTAAGGGAAAGTTATAAAAAAAGGTAAGGGGCTCTCTAAAGGGGTAGGACATCTTGAGGCAAGTAGTGCTCATAAGTAAAATACTGGGGAGTAGGGAAAGAAAAAGTGTAATTTGGGGTAAATAAAATGGCAGGAAACACAGAATTAATAGTTTAGACTATAAATGTGAACGGGGTGATCTATCCCATAAAGCATAAATGAATAGCAGACTAGATTAAAAGCTAGAATCCTACAATATGTTGTTTACAAGAAACACATTTAAAGCATATTTAAAATAGGAAATGAAAAACTCCTACCTAATTCCTTTCATGACACAGACATGGTAATGATACCTAAATCAGGTAAGACAAAAACAGAGAAAGAAAATTATAGATCAATCTCCCTAATGAATATTATGCAAAAATCTTAAATAAAATACTAGCAAAGAGATTACAGAAAATTGTCCTCCAGATAAAATCCTGACCAAGTAGGATTTATATCAGGAATGCAGGGCTGGTTCAATATTAGAAAAACTATTAGCATGATTGACTTTATCAATTATCAAATTAACAAAAACCATATGATTATCTCAATAGATGCAGAAAAAGCATTTGCTAAAATCCAACACCCATTCCAATTAAAAACATAAGAGAGTATTAGAAATAAGTGGACTTTTCCTTAAAATAGTCTGTAGCATCTATTTAAAACCATCAGCAAGCATCATATGTATTGGGGATAAACTGGAACTATTCCCAATAAGATCAGGGTGGAACAAGGTTGCCCACTATCACCATTACTATTCAATATCATGTTAGAAATGCTAGCTTCAAAATTAGAGTAGATAATTAGGAAACCAAATTATCACTCTTTGCAGATGATATGATGGTATACTTAGAAAACCCTAAATAATCAGCTATAAAACTATAAGAAATAATCCACAGCTTTAGCAAAGTTGCATGAGATAAAATAAATCCACATAAATCATCAGCATTTTTATACATCACTAATAAAACAAAATAGCAAGAGATACAAATAGAAATTCCATTTAAAATAACTGTTGATAGTATTAAATATTTGGGAATCTATTTGCCAAAGGTTAATCAGGAACTATATGAGCAAAACTATAAAACACTTTCCATACAAACAAGGTTAAATCTAATCACTTGGAAAATTACCAAGTGCTCTTGGATAGATTGAACAAATATAAAAAAGAAGATATTACTACCTAAAAGAATCTATTTATTTAGTGCTATACCAATTAAACACCCAAGAAACTATTTTACTGACTTAGAAATAATAAAATGGTCAAGAATGTCAAAGAAATTAATGAAAAAAATAGTTTGTAAATAGTATCCTGAAATCATTGGTTTCAACTTCTCAATTCCATTCAACCTGCAATATTAAAATTTACTAATTACAGAAGAATTGTTTTAACTACAATGCCCTTCTTAAATGGTTTTTTGAATATTAATATTAAATGAACACAACTGAACTCTTCTTACAAATATATATTTTGTATTAATATTCTCGTGGATCTTTTTTTTCACTTCCTCAATACTGGAAAGAAAGAACTTTAGAAAGATATAGATGTGAAAGCCATAGTCAATCAAATTTCCTTGGCCTTAATCAGTGATTTTCATTGTGTTTATACTAATTGCTTTTAAGTTTTAGGTGTGTGGGTTAGTATTTACTTTTATAAGTATGCTAATTAAGACCAAAGAATAACATTGAACTGGAAATTTCTTTTTTGTTTAATGTTTTTATTATACCTTTTTATTAACAAGACATATGCATGGGTAATTTTTCAGCATTGACCCTTGAAAAACTTTCTATTCCAACTTTTGCCCTCTTTCCCCCCCACCCCCTCTCCTAGATGGCAGGTACACCAATACATGTTAAATATGTTAAAGTATATGTTAAATGTAATCTATGTATACATATTTATATAGTTATCGTGCTATACAAGAAAAAAGCAGATTTAGAAATAAAGTAAAAATAACCTGAGAAGGAAAACAAAACTATAAGCAGACAATAACAGAAGGAGTAGAAATGCAGTGTTGTAATCCACTCTCATTTCCCATAATTCTTTCACTGAGTTTAGCTGGTTCTTCATTGTTGAACAATTTAAAGTAATTTGGTTTATCTCATAGTTGAAGAGAACCACGTCCATCAGAATTGATCATCATATAGTATTGTTGTTGAAGTGTGTAATGATCTCCTGATTCTTCTCATTTCACTCGGCATCAGTTCATGTAAGTCTCTCAAAGCCTTTCTGAAATCATCCTGCTGGTCATTTCTTACAGAACATTCATATACCACAATTTATTCAGCCATTCTCCAACTGATGGACATTATTCAATTTCCAGTTTCTAGCAACTACAAAAAGGGCTGCCACAAACATTTTTGCACATACGGGTCTCTGTACATTCTATGAGATATCTTTGGGATATAAGCTCAGTTATAGCACTGCTGGATGAAAGGGTATACATAGTTTGATAACTTTTTGAGCAGAGTTCCAAATCGCTCTCCAGAATGGCTGGATGTATTCACAATTCCACCAGCAATGTATCAGTGTCCCAGTTTTACCACATTCCCTCAAACATTCAGCATTATCTTGTCATCTAGACAATCTAAGGGGTGTATAGTGGTATTTCAGAGTTGTCTTAACTTGCATTTCTTTGATCAATGATGATTTTGGAGAATCTTTTCATATGATTAAAAATAATTTCAATTTCTTCATCTGAAATTTTTCTGTTCATATCCTTTGACCATTTATTAATTGAAGACTGGCTTGATTTCTTCTAAATCAAAGTCAATTATCTATATATTTTGGAAATGAGGCCTTTATCAGAACCTCCAACTGTAAAAAATGTTTTCCTAGTTTATTGCTTCCCTTCTAATGTTGCCTGCATTGCTTTTATTTGTACAAAAACTTTTTAACTTGATATAATCAAAATTTTCTCTTTTGTGATCAATAATGACCTCTAGTTCTTCTTTGGTCACAAATTCCTTCCTCCTCCACAGGTCTGAGAGGTAAATTATCTTATGTTCTTCTAATTTATTTATAATCTCATTCTTTATGCCTAGATCATGAACCCATTTTGACCTTATCTTGGTGTATGGTGTTAAGTGTGGGTCAATGCCTAATTTTTGCCATATTACTTTCTAATTTTCCCAGCAGTTGTTGTCAAAAGTGAATTCTTATCCCAAAATTAGAGTCTTTGGGTTTGTCAAATACTCGATTATTATAGTTGGATTATCTACCCTAATTCCTTTAATCTCGTTCTCATCTTATTGACAAAGCTAGTGTTTCTAATAAAATACTGAATAGTAATGGTGATAGTGAGCAACCTTGTTTTACTCCTGATCTTATTGGGAATGGTTTCAATTTATCCCTATTACATGATGCTTGCTGATGGTTTTAAATAGATGCTACTGACTTTTAAGGAAAAGTGCATTTATTCCTATACTCCATTAATAGGAATGGGTGTTGGATTTTATCAAGTGTTTTTTCTGCATCTATTGAGATGATCATATATTTTTTGTTAATTTGGTTATTGATATAGTCAATTATGCTAATAGTTTTGCTAATATTGAACCAGCCTTGCATTCCTGGTATAATCCTACTTGGTCATGGTGTATTATCCTGGGGATGATTTTCTATAATCTTTTTGCTAATATTTTATTTAAGATTTTTGTATCAATATTCATTAGGGAGATTGGTCTATGGTTTTCTTTCTCTGTTTTCAACTTACCTGGTTTAGGTTTCAGTAGGCCTGTGTCATAAAAGGAATTTGGAGGAATTAGGAGTTCTTCATTTCCTATTTTTTCAAATAGTTTATATAACATTGGAGTTAATTGTTCTTTGAATGTTTGGCAGAATTTACATATAAATCCATCTGGTCCTGGGGATTTTTCTTAGGGAGTTGATTAATAGGTTGTTCTATTTCTTTTTCTAAAATGGGACTATTTAAACAATTTCCTTTCTCCTCTGTTAATCTGGGCAGCCTATATTTTTGAAGGTAGTCATCCATTTCACTTAAGTTGTTAAATTTATTGGCATAAAGTTGGGCAAAGTAACTCCTAATTATTGTTCTAATTTCCTCTTCATTAGGGGAGATTTCTCCCTTTTCATTTTTCAGACTAACAATTTGATTTTCCTCTTTCTTTTTTCTAATCAAATTTACCAAAGATTTATCTATTTTGTTGGTTTTTTCATAAAACCAACTCTTACTTTTATTTGTTAATTCAATAGTTTTTTACTTTTAATTTTGTTAATGTCTCCTTTTAGTTTTAGAACTTCAAGTGTAGTATTTGATTGGGGGTTTTCAATTTCCTCTTTTTCTAGCTTTTTAAGTTGCAAACCCAATTCATTAATCTTCTCTTTCTCTATTTTATTCAAGTGAGCCTCTAGAGTTATAAAATTTCCCCTTATTACTGCTTTGGCTGCATCCCACAAATTTTGGTATGTTATCTCATTGTTGTCATTCTTTTGGGTGATGTTATTAATTGTGTCTATGATTTGCTGTTTCATCCATTCAGTCTTTAAGATGAGATTATTTAGTTTCCAATTTCTTTTTATCTATTTTCCCCTAGCTTTTTGTTGAATGTAGTTTTTATTGCATTGTGATTTGAAAAGAATACCTTTTTATTTCTGCTTTTCTGCATTTAATTTTGAGGTTTTTATGTCCTGATATATGGTCAATTTTTGTATAGGTTCCATGAACTGCTGAGAAAAAAGTGTACTCCTTTCTGTCTCCTTTCAGTTTTCTCCAAAGATCTATCATACCTAACTTTTCTAATATTACATTTACCTCTTTAACTTCTTTGTTATTTGTTTTGTGATTTGATTTATCTAATTCTGAGAGTGCAAGGTTGGCATCTCCCACTATTATAGTTTTGCTGTCTATTTCTTCCTGCAGCTCTCTTAACTTCCACTTTAGGAATTTAGATGTTATACCACTTGGTGCTATATGTTTAGTCTTGATATTGCTTTGTTGTCTATGCTATCCTTTAGCAAGATATAGTTTCCTTCCTTATTTCTTTTAGGTAGAATATTTTGCTTTTGCTTGATCTAAGATAAGGATGGCTAACTCTGCTTCTTTTACTTCATCTGAAGCATAATAGATTTTGCTCCAGCCTTTTACCTTTACTCTGTATGTATAACCTTACTTTAAATGTAAACAACATATTATGGGATTCTGGCTTTTGATCCAGTCTGTTATCTGCCTCCTCTTTATAGGAGAATTCATCCCATTCTCATTTATGGTTAAAACTACTAATTCTATATTTTCTGCCATCTTATTATCTCCAGAATATATGTTTCTTCTTCTTTTCTCCCTTACTCCCTTCCCCAGTATTAAACTTATGAACACCACTTGCCTCACATAGCTCTCCCTCCTTAGAATCCTTCCCTCCTCCCTAGAGTCCTTCTCCCTTTATCATATCTTTCCCTTACTATTTCAGTATTCCCTTCTATTTAATCTACCCCTTTCCTTTTCCATTTTTTTTCCTCCCAGTTTTCAGTTAAGTGAGAGAAGCTTCTCTGTAAACCAAATATGTCTAATATTTTCTCTGAACCAAATCTGATGAGAATAAAATTCACACAATGTTCATCCCTCTCCCTTACTTCTCCCAGATATGATAATTGCCTCTTCTTGAGATGTAATTTCCCTCTTTTTATCTCCCCTTTTCCCTTTATCTGATACAATCCCCTTTTCACTTCTAATTCCCTTTTTATATATTAACAGTAAAATCAAATTATACATGCATTCTCTGTGTATACGCATAACAGAAGTACAGTTCTCAAGAGTTCTTTTCTATTTACCTTTTTATTCTTCTCTTAAGTTCTCTATTTGGAGGTCAAATATTTTGTTTAGCTCTGGTTTTTTCATTAGAAATAAATTAAATTCACTTGTTTTATTCAATGTCCATCTTCTTCCCTGGATGAAAATTGTCAGCTTAGCTGTGTAGTTTATTCTTGGCCATATTCCAAGTTCTTTTGCCTTTCAGGCCCTTCTAGCCTTTAATGTGGAAGCTGCTAGATCCTGAGTGATCCTTATTGTGACTCCTCAGTATTTGATTTTTTTTCTGGCTGCTTGTAATATTTTTCCCTTAATCCAATAGTTTTGAAGTTTAGCCACAATATTCCCTGGAGTTTTTATTTGGGGGTCTCTTTCATCAGGTGTTTTATGAATTCTTTCAATGGCTATTTTACATTCTGATTATATGACATCTAGACAGTTCTCTTTGATAATTTCCAGAAAAAGTGTCTAGGTTCTTTTTTTCATCATACTTTTCAGGGAGCACAATAATCCTTAGATTATCTCTCCTAGATCTATTTTCTGCATCTGCTGTTTTTCCAAATAAAAATTTAACATTTTTTTCTATTTTTTTTTAGTCTTGCTTGACTGATCCTTGATATCTCATCAAATCATTCATTTCCATTTCTTCAGTTCTGATATTTAATGAGTTATTTTCTTCATTTACTTTTTTTTACTTCTTTTTGTATATGTCCAATTGAGTTTTTAAATGAGTTGTTTTGTTCTATGGAATTTTTTTTTCCATTTCACAAATTTTTTAATGAGTTATTTTCTTTTTCCAATTCATAAATCCTACATTCCTGGGAATTATTTATCTTTTCCAATTCACAAATTCTGTTTCCCTGGGAGTTCTTTACTTTTTCCATTTCACATTTCAGGGAGTTGTTTTCTTTATCACATCTTTCTTTTAATGCGTTATATGCCTTTTTCATTCTCTTTTGCAGAGCTTCTCTTATATTTCCCCATTTTTCTTCTAGATCTCTTTTAAGATCTTTGAAATTTTCTTCTAGGAGAGCCTTGTATGGTGGTGATCAGGTTATATCCCCCTTTGCAGTTTTGTCTGGAGACTGTCTACTATTAGTCTCCTCAGGGTTGAACATCTATTCTCTTTTAGTGTAAAAGCTATTTATAGTTAGAGCTCGCTTTGCTTTTTACTCATTTTTTAAAGCCTTGGGTCTCCCTTTAGGGCAAGGAAGTTCCAAGTTTCCTCTACAGAATAGGGACAGATGGACAATGGCTGTCCTGTAAACAGGCTGCAAAGAGTGGCTGCATTACAGAAGAATGACCATGATGGGAGTGTGGCTGTGCTGTGATCATGCTGAGTCACTCCCAGTGCTGAGTGGGTGTGACCAGGTCCTGTGAAACTCTGGTGTTTTGGATTACACTCTATCTTTTGCATTTGTGTAAATCTCTGCTGATCTACTACTTTGCAACCAAAGCAAAGCAGCCAACACTGTGGTCCAGTCCTCCCCACAAATTTTCCACCCACAGAAATTGCACCCCACCCCACCCCAGCTGAGCTGGCTTCTGTGTTCTGCCTCCCTGCCTGTGCTGGCCTCCTCCTGCCCAATCAAGACAGACCTTTTCTGGCGATCTTCCAAATTATCTTCTGCTGGTAATTTGTTGTTCTCCCAATATTCGTGGATTCTACTATTTCAGAGGCTTAATTTTGTAATCATTAGTGAAGGTAGTAGGGGAGCTCAGAATGAAGCATGTGTCCTCTCTGCTATCTTGGCTTGGGTCCCCTCCCCCCCACACCTCAAACTCCTTAACTGGTAATTTCAAAAAGTGATCTTCAGAAATATAAAAAGTATTTCATGTTTCATATTGTTTCCTATCCAAAATTCTGGCCTCATTTTCATGTAATCAAAATGTTGAGATTTTCTCTTTTTTACTCCTAAGACTAACAAAGTTATGAAATGGACATGAAGAGGTTAAAAGGGGAGGAAATTATAGGGCTTAAAGTCAGTAACCAGAAGAGAATTAGCAAACTATTGGAAACTTTCAACATTTTTATCTGATAGTGATTGTTCAGAACTATTTTCCTTTCAAGAAATATTCCCCAAGATCTGAAGATCACTAGACTCAAAGAATTTTCTTGATCCAGACTAAAGTACATAATTTAAAAAAATAAAGCTAAACCTTCCTCCTTTGCCCCCCTCAAAAAACAGTCCTTCTTTAAGATTAATATGACTATCTATCCTAAATTGAAATCTTTAAATATAATTTGTCTAAAATAATGAGGCTATGAAGTTACAATACACTATTTATGCATTTCAGAAAACATTTTTTCCTTGAAAATAATGACTAGATTTGTAAGATTTGTATAGATTTTGATTTTTATTTCAGAGAATCATTTTAGAAATTAAAATATAATCTGGATAAATTAAACAGGTTATACACAGATGGCACAACCTTATGGCATCTTAGTTTGAAAAGATTAGCTTCATTAAAGTGAAAATTAGTTACCACCTGCTAAATGTGTTTTGGCAGACCAATGAATCCATTATTTAGCCTGTATTCAATTTCTTTAGATTTTTTTCTTTTTTATGAAAAGTCTTGATATAATCTTGGAACTTCTCTGTAAATACCTCTGAGGTATATAGATAGCATGTAAATTACTGTATCACTAGAAAAAAAATTTAATGTCTACTACAATCCCTAAATTGTGACTTAGCATGATTTTAAAAAGACACAAAAATAAATGCTTGATAAAGATTTTTTAAAGGATAAACATCTATTAGGATAATTTTACAGTTACAGAGCTGACCAGAATGAGATATTTAAGGTCTAATCACCCTTTTCTATTTCTTTTACTATTTGTTTTTACTTGTTATTTTCTTATTAGGTATCTTACAAGGAAAATAAAACAGTCTCAATGGCCCAATTGTCCTGGTAAAGAAATTTAACCTACTGTGTGTCCTTTGTGCTCTTAAGCCACCTTGATGAAGCCCTGCTTCTGGAAGATCACTATAATATTGTCAGTACAGTACAGACATCTGATTGACCTAATTCACTGTAGTTGAGAAATCTCAACCCTGAGACAATAACCAGCCTCAATAACCACTTTTCTACCCCTATTCCAAACATGAATTATAAAAATGTAACTCCTTATATGCCAAACTACTGTTTGCTTTCTTCATACCATAGGTATATATTTTGCAAAAGAAGAAAACAAAAGTATTTATAGTCATATGAAAAAAATCTAAATCACTACTGATTCAGGAAATACAAATAATTCTGAGGTTCCATCTTATACCTATAGGAATCATTAATAGGATAGAAAAGTAAATGAAAAATGTTGAAAGAAATATGAAATAGTTGATTACACTATTTTCTATCACATTTCATATTAATTGCTCAACTACTGTAACGAAGCTTCTGCAATCCACTGCCACCTTCTAAGCTACTTTTTTCTGAGGATCTCAAAGCTCTATCTATTTTGTTTAACCCAGTCACAATTTCTTGCTCTTTACTCTTTTTGAGCTGTGCAAAGTTTGACATTATTGAACACAATCTTTTACTGAAAACTCATCCTTGAATTTATATGGCCCCTGGTTCTTTTATAAAACTTTTTTTCTTTTTCCTCAATAGTATTTTATCTTCACAAATACATGCAAATATGGTTATTAACATTCATTTTGTAACATTATGTATTCCAAACTTTTTCTCTCCTTCATCTTCACCCTCCAGATAGCAAGCAATATGATATGTTATACCTATATGTATACAATCTTTTAAAACATATTTACATATTTATAAGATTATATTGTGAAAAAAAAATCAGACCAAAAAAGAAAATATACGAGAAATACAAAGCAAAACAAATTTTTAAAAAAAGTGAAAATACTATGATTTGATCCACATTTAGTCTCCATAGTTCCTTCTCTGGATATGGATGGCACTTTTTATCCCCAGTCTGTTGGAATTGTTTTGGATCACACATTATTGAAAAGACCTAAGTCTATCACATGTAAGTCTTTCCAAGCTTGTTGGAAATCATATGTTCATCATTTCTTATAAAACAATAATATTCCATTATATTCATATACCATAACTTATTCAGCAATTTCCCAATTGAAGGATATTGACTCAATTTCCAATTCTTTGCCACTACCTAAAAAAGCTGCTACAAATCATTTTGCATATGTGGGTTCTTTTCTTTCTTTTACGATCTCTTTGGGATACAGACCAAAAGTGACACTGCTGGATTAAAATGTGTGCACAGTTGGATAGACCTTTCAGCATAACTCCAAATTGCTCTCCAGAATGGTTGGATCAGTTCACAACAGCACCAACAGTGCATTAGTGTCCCAATTTTCCACAAGCCTTCCAACAATTATCATTATTTTTTCCTGTCATCTTAGGCAATCACATAAGCATGAAGTATTACCTTAGAGTTATTTTAATTTGCTCTAATCAATAGTGATTTAGAGTATTTTTTCATATGATTATAAGTGGTTTTAATTTATTCATATGAAATTGTTCTATTCATATTCTTTGACCATTTAAAAATTGAGGAATGACTTTTATGCTTATAAATTTGAATCAGTTCTCTATATTTTAGAAATGAAGCCTTTATCAGAAACATTCACTGTAAAAACTGTTTCCCACCTTTCTTCTTCCCTTCTAATACTGACTGCATTAGTTTTGTTTGTGCAAAAACATTTTAAATTCAATTTAGCATTTCAACAATGCTCTCTAGTTGTTCTTTAGTCATAAATTCCTCCATTCTCCAAAGATTTAAGAGGGACACTATCCCATGCTTTCTTAATTTGCTTATGATATCACCCTTTATGTATAAATCATGAACCCACTTCAACCTTATCTTGGTATAGGGTGTGTGATATTGGTCAGTGCCTAGTTTCTGTCATACTCTTTTCCCCAGCATTTATGTTAAATAGTGTATTATTATACCAGAAGCTGGAATACTTGGGTTTGCCAAACTGTACATAACAATGATCATTGACCATTGTCTTGTGTACCTAACTTTAATCAGAAACAAATGGTTTTGATGACTGCTGCTTTATAATATAGTTTTAGGTTTGGTTAGGTTAGGCCACCTTCTTATGTATTTTTCTTTAATTCCCTTGATATTCTTAATCTTTTGTTCTTCCAGATTAATTTTGTTTTTATTTTTTCCTAACTCTATAAAGCAATTTTTGGCAGTTTGATTGGTAGGCCATTGTATAAGTAGATTAATTTAAGTAGATAGAATTGTTATTTTTTATTATATTAGCCCAACCTACTCATAAGCAATTGATATTTTTTTATTAGTTAGATCTGACTTTATTTACTTTGTAATTGCGTCTTATGATTCCTGAGTTTCTTTTAGCAGGTAGACTCCCAAATATATTATCACAGTTATTTTAAATAGGATTTCTTTTTCTTTTTCTTGCTGTCCAACACCTTTTTCACAACTCCAATGTAGGAAGTTGGATAATCATCCATCTCTGGCTATGAGTATGTGGTTAGACATTAAAGTCCTATCCTTGTTGCTGCTATCTTCTCTTTATATATTCTTTTCAGTTATTTTATTAACTTTCACGTTTACATTTTTTGTTTGCAGATAAATTACAAAATTATATACCTAGCCTCTATCATTTATAATCCTACTTCACCAAATTCCCTGGACATATCTTCATCTCAAATCAGTATGTCCAAAATGTCATCCATTCTTCCTCAACTAATTTCTTGATTTCCTTATTTCCATTGACCATGACATATTTAAAGGTTTAGTAACATATTATATTATTATTATTATTATTATTTATATTATATTTAAAATCAATCATAATCCTGGTGCAACTATTCTTTCCAGAGATTTCACATTATTCATTCTCAAGCACTTAAATGAAAGTGCTAAGCAAACTTTCTTACTTGGAAATTAGACTCCTAAATATTTCATATTATCACACTTACTTTTTTTGCTGAGGCAATTGGGGTTAAGTGACTTGACTAAGGTCACACAGCTAGCAAGTGTTAAGTGTCTGAGGTCAAATTTGAATTCAGATCCTCCTGACTTCAGGGCTGGTACTCTATCCACTCTGCCATCTAGCTGCCCCTTTATCACAGTTATTTTAAATGTGATTTCATTTTCTATCTCTTGCTCTCTAACAACCTTTTCCACTACTTCAATACAGCTAGTTAGATCATCATCCATATCTGGCTTCTTGTGTGTTGTTACACATTAAAGTGCTATCCCTGCTGCTCTTACTTTCTTTATACATATTCTTTACAGTTATCTCATTAACTTATACTTACTGTTTGCAGATGAATTGCAAAAAATATATACCCAGTCTTTATCTCTTTCCAATGATACTTCATCAAACTCCCTGGACACAACTCCTTAAGACATTTCAACTCCTGTCTCAGTCTTTCACAGGTTGTTTTTTTTTTTAATGCCCTTATTTTTTACCACTACCTTTTAGAATCTTTCATACCATTCAGGCTTAGCTCAGTTATTATATCTTACAAAAAAAGGCCTCTGCTGTCACACTTATTATTAATGCTCTCTCTCCCATCCCCTTAAAATTATTTTGTATATATACTAAATTTACTTATCTATGTACATAAAAAGACATTCTTTTAGAACTTTTTAGAACAAAAAAAAAAAAAAAAAGAACTTTTTAGAACAAAGTTATCTGGGGTCATAAATTTTTGCTTTTATATTCTCATTGCTTAGAGAGGCACTTATAATAGATATTTATTTATTAAACATTTGTTGAATTAAGGTACATTGGAAAAAGTCAGCTTTCAAAATTATTATTTAAATATTTAGGTCTAAATACTGTGTTACTTTCTATAAAAATTCACTACATATATCTGATTTTTACATTCAACACTAACATGCAGGGCCAGATTATAAGTAGGTTTAAATAGGCATTGACTTAAAGTGAGGGAATTTTCCATCACCCAAAACCTACCTCCCACACATGACTTGATGATGTCTAAAATTCCACAGTGAGAGTTATTCTTTCTAGCTTAATTTTTTAAAAGTATTTTCACTTTAAAATTTAAACATTTTGGAGAGAGGCAGTGCATTAAGTCTTATAAATCATTAGCATCCCAATATAGGTTAACTGATCCTTTCCTGAGAGCATTGTTTGACAGAGACAACAGAGAAAAATGAGCATAAGAACAATGACCTATAAGGAGGAGTAAAATAAGGGAGGGTACAAAAAGGGGAAGCTAGATTAGAAGAGAAAAATTTTGCCTACTTGAAAATTTAGTGCAGATTTTGCCATGTTAATTCATGATGCCAAAATGTAGGAGGTATTCATTAATTTCTGTTGGGAGCCAAAGTGTTTTCTATTTATATCTTTTGTTATTACTGTGTGCTCAGCCCTAATAATTACAAAGGCAAAAATTTCATTGTAAATCAATTTCATCTCTTGTTCAGTGATTTACATTTTTTTGGTTGTATCACAGAAAAGGAATAGGCACCAGAATAAACAACAATAGTGAAGATCATGGCTTTATAGTATAGACACTCTTGATTGAAAAAAGGGACAACCAATCTCCAGAGGGTTTTTAAAGTTGTATTGGGTCTTTAAAAATCACTAGTGTGACAGAGGGAAAATTTGGAAACTCATCAAAAGTTTAATTTATCTCAGAATATTTCATTATTGACTTCCAGAAGTGGAGCCAAGATGGTGGAGCAAAGTCAAGAAGCTGCTCAAGTTCTCCCAGTTTTCCTTGAAAACCAGTTGAAACTAATCCTCTGAACAGAGTCTGATGGAAAGGAACCACTCTGCATCTCAAGATAGACTGGAAAAACTTGAAGAAAGGTCACTCTCGCTGGGATTAAAAGAGTTTTTAGCCCTGTTCAGATAGACTCTAGGAAAGCTGGTGAAAGGGTCGTAATCACAGCAAATCAGGAACTAGGACCCTTAGTTCTAGCTGGAGAGGAGCAAATCAATGGAGCAGTTTCCAATTCCACCTCAGAAGAAAACTCTGGGAAACCAGTCTGTTTCCTGAAAAGAGCAGACATAGCTACCTCTTGCAAACACAAGGGACCCCTGTGTTCAAAGCTAAGGCTCAAAACTGCACAGGAAGCTTGAGATAGCACCCCCCTTTGTCCCAGAAACAGAGATCAAACATAAAAGTAAAAGAAAATCATAAAAAGAGAAAAGAAATACCAAAAGAAAAAAGATCTCACAAGGAAAATCCCAAGTAACATAGTTGTGAAACTCCAGAACTACAATCTCAAGGAAAAATACTGCAAACTACCAGACAAAAACAATTCAAACATTCAGGATTATCCAGGATCTGGCAGCTTCTACCATAAAAAGTCAAAGAGACTGGAATACCATATTCTGAAGGCAAAGGACTTATTGTTTTAACCAAAAATTAACTACCCAGAGAGATTCAGCATCATCTTTCAGGGGAGGCGATGAAGCTTCAATGAAGTAAGAGACTTTCAATAATTTCTATTGAAAGCCAGAACTAAACAAAAATTCAATTTACAAATAGAGGATTCAAGAGAAACATAGAAAGGTAAACAGGGGAAATATATAGATATAGCTATATAGAGAGATATATATGTAGATATATATCTATATCTATCTATTTATATATATATAAATTTAAAGGTTAAAGTGTTTACATCCTTAGATGGAAAAATATCTGTAACTTTTGAGAACTGTATATTTACTGAGACAGACAGAGGGAAGGCATCACATGAACTGAAGGTGGGGTTCCGAATGTACTCTGATGTAATGACATCAAAGACAAAGACATTAAAGGGTAGGAAAAGGTCTGTATTGAAGAGGAGGTACAATGCCACAATTATTCCAACATGAATAGATGCAAAAAAACCTATTACAATCAACAGAAAGAAAGGAGAGGGATAAGCATTGTCTGAAGCTTGATCCCATTGGTTTTGGCTCTCAGAGGCAATAACTTAATCTTTCAGTTTGGTATAGAAATTTATCTAACTGTATAAAGATGTGGGAAGAAAAAGAGGAAAAGAACAGGGAGGGACAGAATAGAAGGGATGGTAGAAACACCAGGGGAAAAGGTAAGAGAAGGTGGGAAGGGTTGATAGAAGATAAGATACTGGGTGGGATGAGTTAAAAAAAACACAACTAAAAATGGTGAAAGAAAGAAAAAAAGTACATACAAGGGAGAAAATAGGATGGAGGAAAATACAGATTTGCTATTCATAACTGTGAATGTGAATGGAATGAATTCTCCCATAATACAGAAGCAAATTGTAGAGCAGACTAAAAAAACAGAATCCTACAATATATTGTTTACAAGAAACACATTTGAAACAAAGACATATACAGAGTAAAGGTAAAAGGCTGGAACAGAATTTATTATGCTTCAGCTGAAGTAAAAAAAAAATAAAAAAGCAGGGGTAGCATTTTTGATCTCAGATAAAACAAAAATAAAAACAATTTATTAAAGGAGATAAGGAAATCTTGATAAAGAGTACTGTAAATAATGATTTACATTATTTACAATGTAATTTATACATTGGTTATTTAATAAATACAATTATTAAATTGTATTAATAAAATAAAATATAATATAAAATACAATTAATTAATGATTTACAATAACTATGCTAAATGTGTATGAATCAAAATGTGTAAGATGAATTCCTAGAGAAGATTTGGAAGAAATACACAGGAAACTATCCCAGTAGGAGAGAGACCTCAACCTTCCCATCTCAGAATCAAACAAATCTAACCACAAAATAAACTAGAAAGAAATTAGGAAGGTTAATAGGATCCTAAAAAACCTAAATATGATAGAACTCTGGAGAAAACTGCACATGGACAGAAATGAATAGACCTTTTTTCTCAGCAGTAAATGGCACCTACACAAAAATTCATCATGTATTAGGACATAAAAACTTCACAATCAAACACAGAAAGGCAGAAATAGTAAGGTATTTCTTTTCAGAGGAACATGCAAAAAAATTATATTCAATAAAGGAAAAGGGAAAGATAGACTAAAAATCAATGGGAAATTAAATAATCTAATTCCAAAGAATGAGTGAATCAAACAACAAATCACTGAAATAGTCCATAATTTCATCCAAAATAATAACAAAAATGAGACAATTTATGAAAACCTATGGGATATAGCAAAAGCAATTCTTAGAGGAAAATTTATATCTCTAAATAACTACATGAATAGAGAAAGAAGAGATCAATGAATTAGGCAAACAACTAAAAATGCTAGAAAAAGAACAAATTAAAAGCTCCCACTTAAATTTCAAATTAGAAAAAAAATAAATTTCAAATTAGAAACTATGAAATTCAAAGGAAATATTAATAAAATAGAAACTAAGAAAATTATTGAACAAAGTTGTTTTTATGGAAAAAAAAACAAAATAGCTAATTCTTTGGTAATTTGATTAGAAAAATGAAACAAAAAAAAAAACAAATCAAAGTATCAAAATTGAAAGGGGTCAACCTATCATCAATGAAAAAGAAATTATGATTTAATCAAATTGTATGGTATCAAGTCTGATAATCCACATTGAATATTGATGCAAAAAATTAAATATAATTATATTCAATGTAAATAGTAAGTTTTGCAAATCATGTATATAATTCATATCTTTCATCTTATACTAAATTCCCCATCATACTCCCCATATCCTTTTTTTAAAAATGGCAATTGGCTTCCTTTGATAGTCCTCTTACAAGACACTCTCCAAATGCTTGGGCATTTCATTGACTATATTTATGTCTGGAATTCTGAGCTTCCTCATTTCTGCCTTCTGGATTTCTGAACTTTCTTTAAATTTCATCTAAAATTCTACATTCTACAAGGAATTCCTTTTTATTTTTAGTGCCTTTCTTCCATTGTATATTTCTAAATTTTCCTCTATACAGATTTTTGGGGATACATAGCTGTTTACATATTGAAAGTGGCATTAGAATATGAGTTCCTCAAGAATGCAACTATTTTTTGCTTTTCTTTTTATTCCCTATGATAAGCATAATATCTGGCACATATAAGGCAGTTAATAAAGGGTTTTTGACTGACAGACATTAGTATAGGATTTTTAAGTTTAAAAAAGTGTTTTGGTCCCAGCAACACAGGGAGAAAAAATAGGGTCATATTCTTTTAATTTTGTAAATAAAAGGCTCTAAAGAGCTAGTCCAGGAAATAAGCACAGATTCTGATATCAAACCCAGTGTTCTTTCCACTAGACTGAATTGCCTATAATTATTTCACTAAAGTCCAACTTCAACATATTTTGTTTACAATACCAGAAAATTCTATATTTCCATTCTGGTCTTCATTATTAAATCCCCTAAACTAAAATATTATTTGTTTTATTTTTAGTGCAAAAATGTTCCTTTCATTATTAAACTCCTAACTTATAATGTAGCTTACATAAATATTCATATATATATATATATATATATAATATATGCTTTTAATGTTATATGTGTGCACTTACACATATAATGCTAACATTTCTGTAACACTTTAAGATTTAAAAAGGAACACGGGCACATTTTTTTTAAATGAGAATACTGAAATTGTCCAGGATCAGATAGCTAGTAAATCATTTGGGCAAGATTTGGACTTGTCACCCCTGATTTCAAATCCAGCACTCTATCCATTATATATTGTTAGGAAGCTTAAGAATGGAGACATGAAAAATCAACATTAGCATAAACTTTCATTTTGAGTTCTCAGAGAATAATGAATGTTTTTTCTCTGTACAATAGAAAGAACACTGGTTTTGTGTCATCTAAGGACAACTGGGTTTACATATTTACTTTGGACAATTCACTTAAAATTCCCTGGATTGAAGTTTTTTCATCTGAAGAATGATAGTGTTCTGTGAGATGCATAGGAGTTAGTTGCCATTTATCTATTATTGAATAGATTAATTATAGGAATTATTTTTTATATTCTAATAAGAAATGTATAAAACTGTACCAGATTCCTTGTTCTATTTTTTACCTCATTGATTGAAATCTGTTCAGATGCAATATAAATGAAATAGCTTTTGCTTCTGCTGCTGCTGCTGCTGCTCTTCCTCTCTTCTGCTTCTTTATTGGTTTGGTTTTTGTTTTCCTTCCTCTTTGGTTGCAGTTTTTTTTCTTGGTTTTCTACCTGGGCTGTGGCTTCTAATACTCCTTTTTTTTTTGAAGGATGGCTGGGTGTTCCTTCTTCTATATTTGAATCTGATCTAAAAAATTAACCAGGCATTTCAATAGAAAATAGAAAAGAACTGAACCCCTTCTTTTGGCACACTCAACTACTAACAGAGACTGTCTAAATGAAACCAAACAGATTGAAAGATAAAAAGTGAAAACAGAATGAAAACATATCTTATAATATAATATACATCCAAAACAAAAAAAAGCATTTTATGTGTTGAAAATAAGAGTGCCTATTTAAGAGAAATTCAATGAAAATAATGAAAATCATAATAAAACATAAATTGTTAGCAGTGTGGTAGAGATCTTTCTTAAAAGGAAAGCAGATAGAAATCAGAAATCTAAATATATGTCACTAGCACAAATACTACAAATTCACAAACTATTTCCCAGGAAATAAATGAAAAAAGATATAAAGTTATCAAAAGAACTTTAAGTCATAAATATCTATAAAAATATAATTTAAATCACTAAAAATAAAGTAAATATCTGTAAAAACAATTTGAATGCTTCACCTGAAATACAGCAAAGAAAAGATGTTTAAAAATGAAGACAGTTGATTTTTTAATTGACACACAAATAATTTTTCAATGGTAATATGAATTGGTCCAAACTTTCTAGATAACAATTTATATTTAATCAAAAAAATATGACTAAAACTTCTATACTTCTTGGTCCACTACTTCTCTTATTGGGTGTATGAAATAAATGGAAGATACAAAATGAGAAGCAATGTGTGAATATGTATTTTTATATTAGCACGTATTGTGAACTAAAGATCTTAGATGACAAAATCTCAGACCAAGATTCTCCATTGCCAGTATTCTTAATTCACCCTAAGGTTTAGCACATCATTTCCCCCCATTCACATCAAAGACTTTCAAATTCTGAAATGAATATTGGATTTATCTGATAAATACAAAGAATGATTAACAATGTATTTCAAATTTTCTAATTAGTCCAATAATGATTGATGGATACACATTTATTTAACATTTTATAGGAATAAAACAATTTGGTGGTCCCCATAGGGAATATAAAGAGCTAAACCACACTTAAGAAATTTGGCATAATTTACTTAATGAATTTAGTCTAGATACAGAAAAGTATGCAAAGGAAGGAAAGAAAACTGATTTATCATCAATTGATGATTACAGTATAAACCAAGATATGTTAACTGTCAAATGAATAGCATCAAAAGGAAATACTATATGGTTAATGGGGAAAGGGGAGATCACTGGAGTCAGAAAAGCTTTATAGAAGTACCTTTGGGGTACTTATGTGATAAATCTCAGATAAGAAGAGGTAATATCTGATTTAAGAGTTCAAAGGAAAATAAAATTGAGTACTGAGAGAAAACTTCATAAAATAGATGAAATTTAATCTGGATCTTGAAAACAAAAGATTTATATCAAAAGACAGAATAAAATAGAATCCCAGAAAGTAAGTATAGCTATATAAAATAATGACCATAACTGTTAATATGTCCTAGAATTCTTCAATGCCATGTCACCAAATAAAAGTTCTGTTAAGTACTAACAAGCCAAAAATGTTTTGAAGATAATATATTTTTTGTAATTTTAATGGTAAGGGGACTGTGGGAACATATACTGTTGATGGAATTGTTCCATTTTCATCCATTTGTTCTAAAACAATTTGAATTTATACTAGAAAAGTCACTAAAATGGACATCATACCAATCATACAGACAATAGGCATGAAAACCAAGGAAATCTAAGACAGAGGGAAAGATTGTATATAACACAAAAATATTTATGGTAACATTGAGTTTAATAAAGAACTGGGGTGGGAGGGGGGGGAGTAGTTTTCCATTGTGGTATGTGAGCATCACATGATAACTCCTAAAAAAATAAATACTACCAAGCAGCTTGAGAAGACATGAATAGGTGAAGAGGAAAGTAGGTGAAACCAGGAAAATTATTTCTATGATGACTACAATAATATAAAAGAAAACTGAAAAATTTCAGAATTCAGATGAATTTAGTACCAATTGATGTCTGGAGAGAACAAAAAGTAAAATAAGACTCTTGACTTTGTCACTGTAGGGATGCAATAAGGTATATATATTGTTAGAAATAACCAATAGGCTATTTTATTTTAACTATACTTCCTCTATACATAGATTTCTACCAAGATGAGAAAGTCATTGGAAAATGACAATAATTCTTTTTTTTTAATAGCTTTTTATTTACAAGATATATGGATGAGTAATTTTTGGGAATTGACCCTTGCAAAACCTTCTGTTCCAACTTTTCCCCTCCTTCCCCCCACCCACTCCCCTAGATGTCAGGTAGACCAATACATGTTAACTATGTTAAAAGATATGTTAAATGCTATATATATTTACATACACATATACATAAGTTATTTTGTTGCAGAAGAAAAATCAGACTTAGAAATAAGGTAAAAATACTGAAAAGGAAATCAAAAATGCAAGCGGACAAAAACAGAGGGAATAGAAATGCTATGTTATGGTTCACACTCAATTCCCATAGTTCTTTCACTGGGTGTAGCTGGTTCTCTTTATTATTGAACAAATGGAACTGACTTGGTTCATCTCATTGTTGAAGAAAGCCATGTCTATCAGAATTGATCATCATATAGTATTGTTATTGAAGTATATAATGATTTCTTGGTCCTGCTCATTTCACTCAGCATCAGTTCATATAAGTCTCTCCAGGCCTTTCTGAAATCATCCTGCTGGTCATTTCTTACAGAACAATAATAATCCATAACATTCATATACCACTCCTATTGGTATTAGTGGGCATTCATTCAATTTCCAGTTTCTAGGCACTACAAAAAGGGCTGCCATAAACATTTTTGCACACACAGGTCCCTTTCCCTTCTTGAAGATATCTTTGGGATATAAGCTCAGTAATAACACTGCTGGATCAAAGGGTGTGTATAGTCTGATAACTTTTTGAGCATAGTTTCAAATTGTTCTCCAGATGGAGATGTATTCACAATTCCACCAACAATGTATTAGTGTTCCTGTTTTCCCACATCCCCTACAACATTCCGCATTATCTTTCCCTGTCACTCTAGCCAATCTGACAGGTGTGTAGTGGTATCTCAGAGCTGTCTTAATTTTCATTTTTCTGATTAATAATGATTTGGAGCATCTTTTCATATAGCTAGAAATAGTTTCTATTTCATCATTTGAAAATTATCTGTATGTATCCTTTGACCATTTATCAATTGGAGAATGGCTTGATGTCTTATAAATTAGAGCCAATTCTTTATATATTTTGGAAATGAGGCCTTTATCAGAATCTTTGACTATAAAAATGCTTTCCAGTTTAGTGCTTCCCTTCTAATCTTGTCTGCATTAGTTTTGTTTGACAAAAGCTTTTCAATTTGATATAATCAAAATTTTCTATTTTGTGATCAATGATGATCTCTAGTTCTTCTTTGGTCACAAATTCTTTCCTCCTCCACAGGTCTGAGAGGTAAACCATCCTATATTCTTCTAATTTATTTATAATTTCATTCTTTATGCCTAGATCATGAACCCATTTTGATCTTATCTTGGTGTACAGTGTTAGGTGTGGGTCAATCCCTAGTTTCTGCCATACTAATTTCCAATTTTCCTAGCAGTTTTTGTCAAACAGTGAATTCTTATCCCAAAAGCTGGGGTCTTTGGGTTTGTAAAACACTAGATTATTAAGCTATTTTGTCATGTGAACCTAAACTATTCCACTTATCAATTAGTCTATTTCTTAGCCAATACCAAATGATTTTGGTGACCACTGCTTTATAATATAGTTTTAGATCTGGTACAGCTAGGCCACCTTCATTTGATTTTTTTTTCATTAGTTCCTTGAAAGTCTTGATCTTTTGCTCTTCCAGATGAATTTTGTTGTTATTTTTTTCTAGGTCATTTGGGAATTTTGGGGCAGTCTGATTGGTATAGTACTAAATAAATAAATTAGATAGTATTGCCATCTTTATTATATTCGCTCAACCTATCCAAGAGTACTTAATATTTTTCCAGTTGGTTAGATCTCACTTTATTTGTGTGGAAAGTGTTTTGTAGTTTTGCTCATATACTTCCTGACTTTCCCTTGGCAGATAGATTCCCAAATATTTTATACAATCTGCAATTACTTTAAATGGAATTTCTCTTTGTATCTCTAACTGTTGGATTTTGTTAGTGATATATAAGAATGCCAGTGATTTATGTGGGTTTATTTTGTATCCTGCAACTTTGCTAAAGTTGTGATTACTTTTAATAGCTTTTTAGTAGAACTTCTGGGGTTTTCTAAGTATACCATCATATCATTTGCAAAGAGTGATAATTTGATTTCCTCATTACCTACTCTATTCCTTTCATCTCTTTCTCAACTCTTATTGCCGAAGCTAGCATTTCTAATACAATATTGAATAGGAACGGTGATAATGCGCAACTTGTTTCACTCCTGATCTTATCTGGAATGGTTCCAGTTTATCCCCATTACATATGATGCTTACTGATGGTTTTAAAAAGATGCTACTGACTATTTTAAGGAAAATTCCATTTATTGCTATATTCCCAAATGTTTTTAATAGGAATGGATGGTGGATTTTATCAAATGCTTTTTTCTGCATCTATTGAGATGATCATAGGGTTTTTTGTTTATTTGGTTATTGATATAGTCAATTAAACTAATACTTTTCCTAATATTGAACCAGCCTTGCATTCCTGGTATAAATCCTACTTGGTCATAGTGTATTATCCTGGGGATGATTTTCTGTAATCTTTTTGCTAACTTCTTATTTAAGATTTTTGCATTGATAATCACTAGGGAGATTGTCTATAATTTTATTTCTTTGTTTCAAACTAGCTGGTTAAGGTATCAGTACCATGTCTGTGTCATAAAAGGAATTTGGAGGAGTCCTTCATTCCCTATTTTTTCAAATAGTTTATATAACATGGGAATTAATTGTTCTTTAAATGTTTGGTAGGATTCACATATAAATCAATATGGTCATGGGAATTTTTTCTTAGGGAGTTAATTAATGGTTTGTTCTATTTCTTTTTCTAAAATGGGACTATTTTAGCAATTTCCTTCCTCCTCTGTTAATCTGGGTAGCCTTTATTTTTGAAGGTAGTCATCCACTTCACTTAGGCTGTCAAATTTATTGGCATAAAGTTGGCCAAAATAATTCCTAATTATTGTTCTAATTTCCTCTTAATTTGTGGAAAATTCTCCCTTTTCTTTTTAAAGACTAACAATTTGATCTTCCTCTTTCCTTTTTCTAATCAAACTTACTAAAAGTGTATCTATTTTGTTGGTTTTTTTATAAAATCAACTCTTAGTTTTATTTATTAATTCAATAGGTTTTTTTTTTACTTTTGATTTTATTAATTTGTCCTTTTAATTTTAGAATTTCAAGTTTAGTATTTGATTGGAGGTTTTAATTTGCTCTTTTTCTAGATTTTTAAGTTGCAAGCCCAATTCATTGACCTTCTTTCTCTCTATTTTATTCAAGTAAGCCTATACTTATAGGCTTATAAAGTTTCCCCTTATTACCACTTTGGCTGCATCCCAAAAATTTTGGTATGTTGTCTCAGTGTTGTCATTCTCTTGGGTGAAATTATTAATTGGATCTATGATTTGCTGTTTCTCTCAATCATTCTTTAAGATGAGATTCTTTAATTTCCAATTACTTTTTGGTCTATTTACCCTTAGTTTTTTGTTAATATAGTTTTTATTGCATCATAATCTGAAAGGAATACATTTATTATTTCTGCCTTTCTGCATTTAATTTTGAGGTCTTTAGGTCCTACCATATGGTCAATTTTTGTATAGGTTCCATGAACTGCTGAGAAGAAAGTATACTCCTTTCTGTCACCATTCAGTTTTCTCCAAAGATCTGTCATGCATAATTTTTCTAATATCCTATTTACCTCTTTCATTTCTTTATTATTTGTTTTGTGGTTTGATTTATCTAATTCTGAGAGTACAAGGTCTTCCAGATTATCTCTGGCTGGTAAGTTGTTATACTTCTAATCTTCATGAATTTTACCAGTCAAGTGCTATTTTGGGGCTGAATTTAATAATTGGTCATGAGGGTATGAGAGGAACTTAGAATATCAGTGTGCCTTCTCTGCCATCTTGGCTCCACCCCAAAAGATGCTTAATTTTGAAGACATTCTTTAGTAAAGGCAAACATTAAAAATTGCTTTAAAATTTGTCGTTTTTATTGTAGTCCTCAAGCTTAGAGTTCTAAAAGGATTATTTTACTGTAATACTGAGTTTCATTACAAAATAGATGAGATTTTGCTTGATTGAGCTGATCATTTTATATATATATAATTTAGGAAAATATTATCATTTGATTCAGAATCATACTTTTTAAAATTACTTTCTGGATGGTATGAGAAAGCAATGAAAAGAATTTGGGAACTGGGAATCAAGATATATCTGGTGTCTGTTCTGTTCAGTTCCACGGTACAATAGAAAGAATGCTAAATTTGGAGTCAGGGTCGTAGGTTCAAATCCTTGCTCTAACACTTAAAGCCTGTATTATTTTGGTTACATTTCTTACCTTTCCAACGTCTCAGTATTCTCAGATGTAATATGAGAATACAGCCTAGGTGATTTTCATAGTACTTTCAAGATCTATTATCATCCTATAATCTCTGTGATCTCTATAATCTCTAAAATGATTCTTTTTTTTTTATTAAATAACTTTTTATTGACAGAACCCATCCCAGGGTAATTTTTTACAACATTATCCCTTGTATTCACTTCTGTTCCTGTTTTTCCCCTCCCTCCCTCCACCCTCTCCCCAAGCTGGCAAGCAGTCCTATACATGTTAAATAGATTACAGTAGATCTTGGATGCAATATATGTGTGCAGAACCGAACAGTTTTCTTTTTGCTCAGGGAGAATTGGATTTAGAAGGTATAAATAACCTGGGAAGAAGAACAAAAATGCAAGCAGTTTACATTCATTTACTAGTGTTCTTTCTTTGAGTGTAGCTTCTAAAATAATTCTAATAGTAAATTTCAGAAGTGTTCTGCAGTAGACTTTGAAGGTTTTGAATTTGATAAATATATAAAATAATTTATGACATTCAACAACTTAGTAACAAGAATTTAGATTTATTTTAGCATTGATATAGAATTAATTTAAATTACTTTGTCAATCATTTTGTTATTCTATCACCACTTATGGTCTAATACAGTGCTAGATGTAGAGAACACAAGAAAAAATAAAATCACAGAATCTTCATTTGAAGGATCTCAGAGGTCATATAGTACTTAAATTCTACTACCTACTGAAGTTCTAATTGAAAACTCTATCAGTGTATGTTCTATCAGCATTTTGACTTCCAAATGTTTTTTTTTTTGCCCAGAGAATGTGTTTTCAAGGGATTCTTCTTCATGTGCTTTAACATGTATCTTCTTTTCATTTTTTACTTCTTATTTCAGAGCTTTCCCTTTATGCTAATTCCATTGTTTTTCTGTTTTAACTCTTCTGTTGATTAATGAATCATTCTGCCAATTCTTGCATTTATTCAATTGTTATTTTTGAATATCATTGTATTTGCATGATTGTCTCTCTCAGCAAGATTTTCATAATTTTTATTCTATTCTTTTAAAATTGGATTAAAGGCTCATTTTGGTTGTCTACTTGTGGGTTTCCTCCCAGAGTGCTCCTCTCCGTCCCCAGTCAATGTTCCGAAGTAACTCCCAAAGCTAAGAGCCTCTTTATATATGATCTCCCAAAGGTTGACTCTGCCCCTCCGGGGGAGGGATTAAGGGAGGTGTGGATTCAGATATCTCATACTAAACCCTGAAATCTCCCAAATGTGTGAACTCCAATGAGTACTTAAATATTTCTTGCTTATATGAGTTCTGTAAAGGTGTGAACACAAGCATTATTTCTATCAGTATTAGCAACTTATCACCTTGTAAGGATTCGCTCTAAAGTGTGAACCAATAAGCATTGTATCAATTCCATTGAGTTAACACTAGGATTCTGACATCTCCCTTGAGTTTTCACCTTGTTTCAAGTTGAGATGACACTAGGATTCCAACATCTACTTATTTACTTTTAGCTTCAACTTTTCAGTGAAATTTCTTCTGGTGAGTTTTTTTTTTTGCCTCCCTTTTTTTTTCTTTTGTTTTGATTTTAGTGTTTCCTTGCAATTGGGGAAAAATGAAGAAAAGTCAGATTTATAAACAACTTTATATTCAATCATTTTACTGGGAATGTCTCAACCAAATAGACTGAATAAAAATATAGGAATAATATAGAAGATCTCTGTGAACCATCCAATCTGCTTTCAAACAAGAATTCTTCTTTGAAGATATTTTTTAATGCTCAGTGAATATCAAGGAGTCCAATTTTTTAATTTTCCCCTTCAATAGCACAGAAAAAAAACACACAAGATTTTTGTAAATGTGTTAATTCACTTTAAATTAGCAGAAATTAACAGGGAACATTAACAAACCTCTATAGTAGCCATTATTTATCCTTTTGGCACATCATTTCATGTCATGATGAACTAGAGGCATGTCAAACAGTAGTACAACGATTCTTAAACTACTTGCAAACATTTAATTAACCAAGCAGTTTCTTTTTTAAACATGCAATTAGTTGAATGCAAACCAGTCTAGAAGAAGAGTTCAGATGTCACTACAGTAAAGCTCTATTATTATCCATGCTGATATTTGTTACCAGTTAATTTAGAGCATGATTGATTTCTTTTTCTGAGATTGCAGTTTTTAAGATTACATTTTTTTTGGTTTTGTAATTTGTTAATAAGTTTATATAAACATTATCTAGTTCATTTTAATTTCAGTTTTGTTGGCATAAAATTTGCATATTGGTATTTATAATAAATCTTTTTATTTTCTCCATTCCTCAAATATCCATTTTTTTTTATTTTAGCAACTTACCTTTCTTCTTCTAAAATCAAGTTTATTCTTAGTTTGTCAATCCTTTTAAAATAGCCACACATTTTATTTAGTAGTTATATTGTCTTCTTTTCAATTTTTTTTCTTTTCTTTTCTAATTGTCAATATTTTTCCTGGAAATGTTGATTAATGAACATGCTTGTTTTCTAATTCTTAAACATTATCTGATTATTACTTTAGCAAAGAATATGTTCCTGATAGACATTTCTCTACCCTACCAGTGGCCTTAATCGAACATACTAGAAGTCACTCAACAAAATAAGGAAGCCAATTACTAAATGATTGGTTGTTGTTTTTGTTTTGTTTTGTTTTGTTTTTAATAATCAGTCTAGCTATCTTTGGAAAGTCTTGTTGCCAAAACATCAGTGAATAGGAAGTATTTATTTTAGGCACATCTGCTCACAAAGAAATGCCTATTAAGGTAGGAAAATTTTCTATCCACAGTCATAGGATTTTTTAAAATAATATTTATATAGATATATCTCCTTCTAAAATGTGTTTTTTGGAAAAGGTTTTTCTGATAGTATTACTTGTTAGATTTAAAGGGAAAAAAAGGTTAATTGCCATCCTAGGAGAGAGGATGTGTGTAATTGTGCTAATAGGCATATTTATAGATATTATCTTTTTTTGTGAACAGGCTTTAACTAATGACTAAATTGTTTGATAATGTTATATATTGAGTTCTTAATTACCAGTCATGATTCTAAACATTTGAAAGATAACAAAATTCAGGTCATATATAAATATAGGTTATCAGACAATTATTTGTTCAAAATCTAGAAATATTCTCTTTGTGGAGAGCCAGAATAAATAAATCAAATGCTAGTGATAACTAATTAAAGGTGTTTTAAATTATTTGGGTGATTTTATTAAGTTAAATCCCTATATAACACATGCAACCAGTGTCAGCATTAACATCTGGTATACACACTGAGTATTATATTATGTTTTTATATTAAGAAATTGTATTTCATTGACATAATTTGGATTTCTGCATAACTGAATCACTGTATTCCTCTGTTCTTGTAAAATTCACCTCTCAAATTCAAGCTTTTTTTGTCAGAGGAATTTATATGCAATAGTAACTATGAATGGTCTGTTGTTAAACCCCTATTTTTCTTTTTTTTAAGCTTTTTATTTTCAAAACATATGCATAAATAATTTCCAACATTCACCCTTGCAAAACCTTGTGATCCAAATTTTTTTCTCCTTCCCTTTCCCCCATTCCCTCTCCTAGAATAATGCAATATATGTTAAACATGTGCAATTCTTCTGCACATATTTCCACAATTATTATAAATATCTATTTTTAAACATCTCTCAAAATAAAATATAACAGTTGAGATAAAATATCACATATAAGTGTAGTCATGATTTTACAGTTTTTAAAAATGGTGTGTTGGTGCTCAGTCTTTTAGTCATGTTAGACTCTTCATGAAACAATGAACCCCAGCACACCAATACTGTCCATGGAGTTTTCTTGGCAATTATATTGGGATGGTTTGCCAATTCATTCTCCAGAGGAATAAGTCAGATAGATAAAGTGATTTGCCCAGAATACCACAGGTAGTAGGTGAAGTGTCTGAAGCTGGATTTGAACAGGTCTTCATTCTGTCTCTAGGCCTGGCACTCTGTCCACTGAGTTACCTAGATGCTCCATTTATTTCATTTGTTATTATTATTTTTTACATTTTAAGTAAACAGAAGTTAAGTGACTTTTGTTAAATGTCTGAAAATGAATTTGAACTTATTGATTCCATCCCCAGAACTTTATTTACTGCACCCCATATGGTATATCTTGATAGAAAATATCAATAGGTTTGCTTAACTTAATATAATGCTTTTATCTGATATTATAACAATATACAAGTAAATTATAGGATGTGCCATAAACTTAGTGAAGACCCTTGGTTTGCAAATAAGAAACTGATTTCATGCAAAGTGGGAATTCAAACCCAGGTCTTTTGACTACAAACTAAGTGATAATCTCATCACAAAGGCTAGGGGAGAAATCTATTATGTTTCTAGAAGCTAGGGAAAAAAGGGATCTAAATTGTTCTATTGTATAAAATACATGGTATATTTTACCAATACTTAAAATGATTAAGTATATAGGAAAACCCCTTTTTAAAGTATTTAGTTAAGAGAGTAATTAACTCAAGGAAGACTTTATCAGCTCTCCTCTAGTTATTAGAAGCAGTAAATTGCCCCTATGAATAAAGTGCTACCTCTAAATTCAGAAAGATCTGAGTTCAGATTTGTCCTTGGAGACTTAGTAACTGTTTTACTCTTGGCTAAGTTACTTATTCGCTGTCTGCCTTGGTTTCTTCAACTATAAAATGGATAATAACTATCTTCCTGGGCTATTTTGAATATGAAGCAAGATATTACTTTGTAAAGTGTTTTAAACCATGCATGGAAATATTAAATGACTAGTTAATGCTTTTTTCCTTCTTTCCTATTGGAAAATATTTACACACTATTGATATTAGTCAAACTGCAAATTGTTAGTTATTGTTGTTGTCAATGACGTTGTGTATAAGTTGGTCTAATAATTCTGCAATTTGGAATTATTTGAGCAAAGTAACTCGATTTTTCATATCCTTTGATCCAGAACTTCTGCCAGTATACATATGCCTTGAAGAGACCAAAATCAGAAACAAAAGCTCCATATATCCCTGAGACCATAATGTTCCCACAAAGCAAAAATTAGATTTAATGGGGTAATCTATCAACCACCTAATAACATTATCACACAATGAATTTTTAATTTATAAACAGTATTTGATCTGTATTTTGTGATCACCTTTATAAAGTGATAACTCAGAGATTTGATCAAAGTATAAAGGTATAATAAACTAATCATATTTCTGAGAGACTTTAAATTGTTGGATGAATTTTTGCAATTCTTGAGAGTTGAGGAATTCAGATTAAGATTTGCTTTGTGGACAAGATGGAGGAATGAATCCAGGAAACTGCTTGAGCTTTCCTCCTTTTCCTCAAAAACCACATAAAACCAAGTTTATGAAAAGAGTCTAGGACAAAAGAGTCTACAAAGAGATGGAATAAAACTGTTCTCAAGTTCAAATAGATTGTAAGGACTTCAAAAAAAAGTCAGTCTCACTGGGGTGAAAGGAGGGCTCAGCCCAGCTCAGATAGTGTCCAGAAAAATTAGTGTGAGAGTCTTAATCACAGCAGATCAGCCACAGAGATTCTTCATCCCAAGTCAGTAGCAGAATAGCCCAGTGGAGGAGCCTATAGTCCCAGAACAGAAACTAAATTGCCAGACAGAGAAACCAGGTAACAATAAGGTGAACTAGTTCTAATTACACCCCTTTCATGAGCAATACATCAAAAACAAGGGGTTCCTGTACTCAAAGTCAAGGTTTAAAGATACACAATAAGCTCAGGATAGAGTCTCCTCTAACAGAGATTGACCATAAAAGTCACAAAATAGGAAAAATAAAAGAAAATAAGCAAGAAATAGAAAATAACCTAAACCATAGAAAGCTACTATAGTGATGGGGAAGACCAAAACACCAATTCAGAAAAGGACAAAACTTGATATGAATTGGATTCAAACCCAAAAAGCTTTCTTGATGGCACTCAAAAAGGATTTTAAAAGTCAAGTAAGAGATGTAGAAAAAAACTGGAAAAAGAAATGAAGTATGCAAGAGAAAGTCGACAGCTTGGAAAAGGAAAAACAAAAATTAAATGAAGAAAAAATTTCCTTAAAAAGACAATTGGCCAAATGCAAAAAAAAAAAAAATCCACTGAATAAAATGCCACATTGTAAAACAGAATTAATCAAATGGAAAAGGAGAAACGAGGAAGGATCCTGGGAAGATGGCGGAGTAGGTTGGTGAAGTACCACCTCCCACCTCAGATTGATTAAGGTGACAGGAAAAGAAAATGATAAATGTTGGAGGCCTAATAACAGGTATGAATTCAAACTGGTAAAACTACATATGCATTTTCTAGTATAGTTTATGTAAAATTGAATACATGATTATGTTGATGAAATAAATTCTACTTAAATTTATTCAGAACAAATTTTTGTGTAAGATAATTTGATAATGCATTCAACTAAACTAAGGTCACCTGACTAGTAATGGGTTTTGTCTCATGTTTCACTACATGAAATTACAGATTATAATTATTTTATTGGTTGCTTTTACATCACTAAGATGTTAAGCTAGAGAAAGAGAATAAACTGCAGAAAAGGCTAGTAGGTGATTTTTGGAAAGCTAGGTACTTTTTACTTTCAAGTTAATGTATTTTAACAACATGAGGATAATTTTGGTTCATCCCTAAGCATGCTTAGTGAGACTTGCTGCTTAAATTGAATCTTATGGGATTATATTATTCTGAGTTTGATTCCAGTAATGATCATCAAGAAATTCTACTAATCTAATGCTCCATAATTCCAGTAGTCCTATGGGGGTGAGCTGTGTGAACTAAAAGTGTAGTTTTGCCCCATTGGAAAGTTTGAGAGTGATTTTTAGTATGGATGGAATTAGGACTCCTTATTTTATTTCAAAAGTTGTTCCACTTGTCTCACTCTAAGCCAATATATGACATTCTCACAATATTGGCTCTTACCTGAAATTGACATCAAGCTGGGGAAGAATTATTTTTCTTTTACAATAACTATTTTTCATTATGGAAAATACTCTATAACTACAACATATAATTAATAAAAGATATGAACACAATATTGAATCATTATCTAATAGACTAATACTGGAATACATCTAAATTACTGTGACAAGATGCAAGTATGAAAGGCTTTAGTGATTTAATCTGAAATTATAGTGCTTTCCATATCCCAAACAATTGTGTAGATGATTACTTGGGTTTGTGATCTGCCTGTCACCCTACCTGTATAAGGGATCATTTAAAAATTTGAAATGTTGGGATAATTTAGGGTCTATCGTATGTCACCTCAGAGATACAACTCATTGACTTAAACTTATTATCAAATGTAAGATTGACATTTATGTATAGAGCATGAAAGCCAATTACACTAGAATCTAATGATTTGAGAGCAATGATCTATATGAGTATAATTTCCCATTCATGTGGACATGATTAGAAACTGAACATGTTTTACTATAGGCAAGTCATTTGATACAATCCAGAATTGTTTACTTCATCTATTCATGTACTCGATCACAAGTCATTAAAATTAAATAAGCATCTCTTAAATAAATTCATTTATGTGATCATTAAACTTAGGAACAGAAGTCATATACTTAAAAGAAGTGTAGTTACCTATGTTGTTAACATAGGATTAAATCCTTAGTAGCATCTCACTCTCCTAATGGGGAAATGAATAGCTGAAAGCAAATAACTAGAGTAAATAATGAAGTAAATAGCTAGAGTAAAAATTTTAGGGGAGAAAAATAAGTTTAGATAACTATATACACCCAATAGAAATATTTCTAATGTGATACACAATCCTTCTGTATGTTTTAATAGCAAATTATCAATTTTGGCTTTAGAATTTTCTGATTTTTCAGTTGTTATTTGAATTAGCAAATTCAAAATATATCTACATGGTGTTTTGCTAACTTAATATCACAAGGCATTTTAAAATATCACTTTTTTACAAGGCAGATCCTCAGGAATTCTTTTGAATCCTCCTTTACCTATTGTTGGAAGTATCTAACTCAAATATCTAGTTTAGGAAAGAAGGAAATAATAGGAAAATGCAAGTGCTCTATGGTACAGATTTCAAATTTGATGTTGTTGATTTAATTCTATTATATTAGAACCAAAAGTTTTATGCTACTTCTTACTATAGCATCAAGTGTTTGGCAAAGCAAAATTGAAGTGTCTATATTGAACTTATTAAGATCTATTTTGCAAGAAATTTTAACAGATAATCAATGAAATAGATTAGATTCATAGAACAAAATAGCCAATGACTATAACATTCTACTATTTGACAAACCCAAAGGCCCCAGCTTTTGGGATAAGAATTCACTATTTGACAAAAAACTGTTGGGAAAATTGGAAACTAGTATAGCAGAAAGTAGGCATAGATCCACATCTAACACCATATATCAAGATAAGGTCAAAATGGGTTCATGATCTAGATATAAAGAATGATACTATAAACAAATTAGAAGAACATAGGATAGTTTACCCCTCAGATTTATGGAGGAGAAAGCAATTTGTGACTAAAGAAGAACTAGAGATCATTATTGATCATAAAATAGAAAATTTTGATTTTATTAAGTTAAAAAGGTTTTGTACAAACAAAACTAATGCAGACAAGATAAGAAGGGAAATGATAAACTGGGAAAACATTTTTTACATCCAAAAGATCTGATAAAGGTCTCATTTCTAAAATATATAGAGAATTGACTCAAATTTATAATAATTCAAGTAATTCTCCAATTGATAAAAGGTCAAAGGATATGAACAGACAATTTTCAGGTGAAGAAACTAAAACTATTTGTAGCCACAAGAAAAGATGCTCCTAATTACTATTGATCAGAGAAATGCAAATTAAGACAATTCTGAGATACCACTACACATCTTTCAGATTAGCTAAGATGACAGGAAAAGATATTGATGAATGTTGGAAGGGATGTGGGAATAGAACTGTGAACAGAACCAATCATCTTGAAGAACAATTTGAAACTATGCTCAAAAAGTTATCAAACTGCAAACCCTTTGATCCAGCAGTGTTTCTACTGGGCTTATATCCCAGACATCTTAAAAGAGGGAAAGGGACTTGTACGTGCAAAAATGTTTGTGGCAGTCCTCTTTGTAGTGGCAAGAAAGTGGAAACCGAGTGGATGCCAATCAATTGGAGAATGGCTGAATAAATGATGGTATATGAATGCTATGGAATACTATTGTTCTGTAAGACATGACCAACAGGATGATTTCAGAGAGGTTTGGAGAGGCTTACTTGAACTGATGCTAAATGAAATGAAATCATTATACACAGCAACAAGACTATATGACAATCAATTTTGATGAATGTGGCTCTCTTCAACAATGACATGATTCAAACAAGTTCCACTTGTGCAGTGATGAAAAGAACCATCTACACTCAGAGAGAACCATGGGAACAGAATGTAGAACACAACATAGCATTGTCACTCTCTTGTTATTTGCTTGCATTTTGTTTTCTTTCTCAGTTTTTTTCTTTTTCTTCCTTTTTTATCTGATTTTTCTTGTTCAACAAGATAATGGTATAAACATGTATACATACATTGGATCTAACATGTATTTCAATATATTTAACATGTATTGAACTACCTGCCAGCTAAGGGAAGGGGTATGGGAAAAGGGGGGAAAATTTGGAACAAAAGGTTATGCAAGGGTCAATGTTGGAAAAATTACCCATGCGTATGCTTTGTAAATAAAAAGCTTTAATAATTAAAAAAAAGAAAAAGAAATGTTAACAGAAATGGGGTCTCTACATGTGATCTTGACCAGAGAAGCACAAGAACCTACCTATTCCAGAATGCCTAGGAAGATAGATTTCCAAAAGACCAGACAACTGTTGTAAGAGATGCTCTCAGAAACCAGACAGATGCATGAGATGTAAGTTCTAAGTTGTGATAAACTGATGAAACAGTGGCTTACCCTTCCCTTTCACTTTTTACATATATTCCATTTTTCTTTATAAAGTCTATTTGCCAAAGGGAACTGTCCTCAATGGCTCCTGTCAATACATGGGTCAATTTCTCTCTCCCCTCTCACACTATTCCCATCATGTTAAAACATCTAAACATCATAGTTTAAAAATTTGACAAAGTATCAAATAATTTCAGGTCTTATTCTATTCTAGAGAGTCAATCCTGAATTTTCAAATCAGTTAAATGATTCATTGAGGAGATTGAGTTTCTCCATGAATCAAATATAGGAATGGAAGAAGTTAATATTTTACTTTAATAATAATTAATTATCATTTATTAATAACCATTTATTAATTTGTGATCCATTCTTTTGATACCTATGTTTGTCGTGACATCACTCAGTATCTGGAGCATATGATCAAATAATGTGATCACCCCTATCCCCCAAGGCACCAGCTCATTTGTGTTGGGTCTTACTCAAAAAGGACTCTGGTTTCAAGATAAATTAAATTCATCAAGAGATACCAAGAGATTCAAGTATCTTTGGTCCCTTCATTACAGTTGTGGGAAGCATAGCTCATGAACAAAAATTAAAAGAGAACCTGATCAGCATGCCCAAATTTCTAGAGTAGGCTCAAAGCTTATGATTAAGCCTAATTGTACAGTTGTCCTTCCCACTTTTTTGATGATGAAGTGATAGGGAGAGGCTGAGGATTTAGCCTACCTCCTCATTAAGTATCTATCAATCAGTATTGCTTTTGCTTGCCAGGGGAGTTGTTAAAAGGGAAACACTCGATTAAAGGTGTTTCACAGATTACTTTTTTTGTCTCTGGTTATCTGAGAGGAATCATAGACCATCAATTTTGATTACTCACTAGTCTAATTAACAAATTGATTTTTAATACATGGAAATTGTGACAATTATGATTTAATTGTTCTTCCCATCATTTCAGTGATTTGTTTACACTTTTAAAAACATTTGTCCTATGCTAACAGGTTCAAGTTATGAAATATATTATTCTTTTCAGTAACATATTTGCATTTTAACATAAAACATGTGAAGACATATTACTAAATCCCAAAGCAGTGATTCTAATGATGATTTATTCTGTAATCAAAAGGGAAGAAAACCAAGCAGAAAAAGCCCATTGATGCTATCCAGTTATGTTATGTAGATCACTATTTCACCTGTACACAAGGGTAAACTGCTCTTGTTTTAATCAGTTGTATCCTTTTGCTTGTCAAATCTAATTGAGCTTCAAAAATATATTCAAGACTATCAATGTAAAGTGAATATTACAATAGTTACCAACAACTCAAAGAAAAATAGTATTTTATTTTTTAAATAGATGTTAAAATAAATAAAAACCCTTAATTTTCTCAATTGAGAAGAATGGCAACTAAGGATCAGCAAGTTAAATTTATCTCAAATAGCAGCATGGTCAAACCATCTTGAAATGAGCCTGTCATTTATTAAAGGTTAAACTTGCTCTCATGCCAGACTGTGACAGATGGGCAATTGCTTTGTTTGACATTAGCTACAAGCACACTTCTTTTTTAGCAGTGTGAGTGTTGTCAGTTGTAATTGTATATTGCTATTTATTGACCTTTCCAGAGAAACTAAAGAAAATCTGTTTCTTTTGAGTTTTAAAAGCTTTAGGCAGAAGTCTCAAAGGAAGTGAGCTTATAAATTAGAGTAATGTGTTTTAGGCAAATATTTATTATTGCTTCAGTATACAACAATTATAAATATTTTCCAATCTGTCAAAACTAGAACTTTTCATCTGAATGGGAAATATGGAACAATATAAAATCTCAACTAGGAAAAATAATTCAAAATCTTGAATGTTTAAGGAGGAGGGTGGGTAATAGGAATATTACTCTCATCAGGAATGGGTTAAAAAAGGAACAACATCCATGAATGTATACATATCTACACATACACAATACATTATACATACATATACATGTATGTATGAAAATCTTGTAAACTCTGAAAGAAATAAGAGGGAATAGGGATAATGGAGAAGAAGATAGGGGAGGGAGTCTTAGAGAAGTGGCTAGGTTAAAGAATAGGAGGGCAAGGTATGTATATAGATATAAAGTAAGAGGATGGAAGACAGATAGGAATAGATGAGGATAGTGAATAAAAATAGGAAAGAGGAAAATACACGTGACTACAGCTTAGAATGGAATAGAATTAATTTACCCATAAAATAGAAACTGATAGATTTAAAAACTGAATTCAACTTTCAGAAAAACTATAAAAATAAGACATACACACAAAGTTTTTTTTTAAAGGTTAGGATTAGAATATATTATGTTAAAAAAAGATAGGGGTAGTAATAAAAATCTCTGACAACTTTAAAGCTAAAATAGACAATCAAAAGAGAAAAAATAGAGAAACTACACTATGTGTCAGCAATATTATCCAATATTGTTTATAACATTTAAATAATTATACAATATAAAATATACATGCCAAAACATACAGAGGAACTATATTCACATAAACATAAAATACTTCTTATGCAAATCAAATCAGTCCTAAATAATGAAGTAATATATATTGTTCATGAATAGGTAAAGCCGATATAACAAAAATGACAATTAATCTATTTGTATAATGCCACCCCAATTAAATTACTAAAAAAATTATCTTACTGAATTAGAAAAAAATGTAACAAACTTAGTGTAAAGTGGATAAGTTTGATTCTTTTAAATTAAATTAAATTTAAAGTTTATTTATACAATAAAACCTTGTACAGCCAAGATTAAAAGAATTGTGGAAAATTGGAGGAAAAACTTTCAGACAATTTCTCAAGACAGGATATGATTAAACTGGAATATTGATGAGGTATATGAAATGATGAGCTGGTTGATTTAGAAAACCATGCAGATTTGGATTTATGAAGGAAGATGCTATTCACCTTCAGAGAACAGATGATGAGTAAAAATTAGCATAGTATGGTACAAATATACATACCATATATGTGGTTGTTCATGCATATCTACATATGTTTGTACATATATACATGTGTATAAACACATGTTTAAATTCAAATACATATGGGCATAATTATAGCCTTCTTTGGGGGAGGGGGAATAAAGTAAAAAGTGCACAGCAAAGAACAAAAGATACAAGGATGCAAAGATAAGCTGGATAGATGTGTTGTAGTTATTATGTAGGTTTTCTTGAAATGGAAACATATTGCTTTATTTTTGTGTAGAGAGCCAGGACTCTGGAGAAATATACTTGAAAAACATCTACTTGAAACAAGGTGTTAACTCAGAGGAATTGATGAGACAATGGCTATCTAGTTTACATGTATATATATATTACTTAGCATGATGTTAATGCTTCTCTAAGTTCACACATGCATAGTGTGCTGTAATGATGTAATTGTAATAGAATATATAAGGGCCAACAAGGACTGGAAGAGAAACATTCCATCTTCCACCATCCAGGTGACTCTCCTGCCCTCCAGCTTTCTTTTATTTTAGAACATAGTTGGTCACGCTCTCCCTGACTTCTCAGGGAAGTGAAAACACCAAAAAGGAGGTGATTATGCCCTCCCTGACATCTCAGGAAGGGAAATGAAAACACCAAAAGGAAATAGGGAATTAAACCAGATTTTGTTTGCGGGTTTCTGAAGTGTCTCACTTGAAACAGGTATACATAAATCCATCAGCATGGGAGGTATTACACAAGCACATAGTAATATAACATAGGCTAGTAGTGATGTAACAAACAAAATGAATCAACATGAGGAATTACACATGTCCATGAGTCCTAGAAATAGCCCAAAACCAATCTATTGTCCATTACTTTATGTGTCAAAGAATCCAATGATTCCTGCAAGTTTTGAAGACCTGCAATAGTCTCATCATATGTCAGGGAATCCAATGATTCCTGCAGATTTTGAGGTCCTGTATTAGTCTTATCATGTCTCAGGGAATCCAATGATTCCTGCTGGTTTTGAAGTTCTGCAACAGTCTTATCAACAATTTTTGATGTTCATGAGTGAACTTCCATACACATTGGGTTAATAGTCATACTTTTTCAGTGGCACATGTAGACAGAGATGGAACCACCCAACGATTCTTGAATTTTCTCCTTTGTTTTAAGGTTTTTCTCTTTTTCTGTCTCTCTCTGATGGACAAGCGAATACGGCTTGTTAGCACCCATCTGATTCCTTCTTCATCTGTAGAAATACAAGCAAACCCTCTCCCCAAAGCAGATAACCCATCTGGTCCCTTCCATTCATCACTTTCTGGATCTCTCCATATTACCTGGCAATTATCTAAAGATAGTTGAGCTGCTCGCATTGCACAGGTGGGTTATAAAACCTGTCTGCTGGAGCCAATGCATCTCTGTTGAAAATTAAAAAGTTAATGGTATAGAGAGCTAAATTTAGAAGTCCTCTAGGGTTACCCGTGGCTCCCCCTTTCTTTTGTTTTTGGAGGAGTGTCTTAATGTCTCTCTTTCTCCTCTCTACTATTGCCTATCCTTGAGGATTAAAAGGTATGCCAGTGGTGTGTAAAATCTGATACACAAAAGTGTGCAATATGTTTAGAAGTATAGACAGGTCCATTATCTGTTTTTATTGCTTGTGGTGTATCTATAATTGCAAAAGTTTGTATAAAGAATTGAGTGCTGATAGGTTTGCAAAAGTAAATCCTGAAAAGGTGTCTACTACAACACGGATAAAAGACAGATGGCCAAAAGATTTATAATGGGTCACATCCATTTGCCAAATTTCATTGGGTCTCAGACCAAGAGAGTTTTTTCCTGGAGGGAGCATAGGACCATGGAAAGGAAGGCAAGCTATACAGGTTTTTACTATGCTGTTACCTTCCTCTTTTGTTATTCTAAATTGTAAACATAAAGCTCGAGCAGCCTGATATTTAGAATGAAAGTCTTGGGCTGCCTGAAATAAAGAAGTCTTGGCTAACATGGTTAAAAGATGTTCTGCCTTTGAATTTCCACTAAAAATAGGACCTGGAAGTCCACTATAAAAGTGGACATGCAAGATATAAATCTTACCTACATGCTTTCTCACTTGCTCTCAAAGTTCTTAGAAGCTACAAATTTTATTTGGGCTGTGGCAATTCTTTGCACCACACCTACTAAATAAACCAAATTAGATATTATATTTACATCTCCTGGATAATAAGTAAAAGCTAACATGATTGCATACAATTCATTCTGCTGAGTGGAGTGAAAAGGAGTTCTGACTACTCTCTTTATAGTTAAGTGATGAGAGTATACAGCACAAATATTATGTTTGGATGCATCTGTAAAGACAGTTGGTCCTTTAAAAGGAACCGTAGGAACTTTTTCTTCAAAAATCCATTGTCAATTATATAATAGCCTGGTTATCTTTAATGGGCATCCATGTGTAAAATTTAGAGCTGTGGCCAATAAAATTTGCTGCTCTGGGATGGTTTCACAGCATATACTAATTTGTGCATTGGTACAAAAGGTATATATCTTGTCAGGTCTTATCCCAGATAATTGTACTACTCTCTCTTAATGTCTTTTAATAAAATTCTAGCCACAAGCACTCGGTAAGGAGTAAGGCTTTGGTCTGGTTGTGCTAGGAGGTTCACCTACTCTATCACACTGTCTCCTTGATGAAGGACTGCTGTGAGTGCCTCTTTTGTAGCTAAAATTGATATTTCCAAGGGTTTTTGAATAACTCTAACATTGGATAAAGCCAGTTCAACCTGTCTCAAAGCCTCTTTTGTAAGCTGGCGTGGTGAGTTTAAAGCAGTGTCTCCACTTAAAATGTTATATAATAATAAGTAATATATAAATAATAGTTAAGCCTAACACTGGATGCATCCCTTGGATATCTCCTATTAATTTTTGAAAGTCATTTAAGGTGTTCAATTTCTCTGTTTTTAAAGAAAGCTTTTGTACTGTAAACACCTTAGAATATACTTCATATCCTAAATATTAAAAAGGAGCATGTCTCTTAATTTTTTCTGGAGATATATGCAATTTGTAGTTCCTTAGTGTTTCTATGGTCTTTTGTAGACATGCTTCTAACATTTGCTCCTCAGGTGGACACCCCAAGATATCATCCATATAATATAATAACATAATTTTTGGAAATGCTTTTCTTACTGGAGTTAAGAGCAGCAGCAACATACATTTGACACATAGTAGAGCTATTTTTCATTCCCTGTGGCAAAACTGTCCATTCATATTTTTTATAAGGCTCAACTAAATTAATGCTGGGCACTGAAAAGGCAAATGTTTTCATATCCTCCTTATCTAGAGGGATAGAATACAAACAATCCTTAATGTCTATAACCCAAAGAGGCTATTCTCTAGGCAACTGAGTAGGCGATGGAAGTCCAGGCTGAAGATTTCCCATAGTTTCCATCTGTTCATTTACTTTTCTTAAATCCGTGAACATCCTCCATTTTCCAGATTTCTTTTTTACAACAAATACAGGGGAATTCCAAGAAATTAGAGAAGGTTTTAAGTGGCCTTGGTCAAGTTACTCTTGTACTATATCTAATAAAGCCTGAATTTTTTTACTTATTAAGGACCACTGTTCTACCCACACTGATACATCAGTTTCCCATTGAATGTAAACCCATCACAGATGGATTTACATGTGAATTCTACCAAACATTTAAAGGATAATTAACTCCAATATTTTATAAACTATTTGAAAAAATAGGGAATGAATGACACCTACCAAACTCCTTTTATGACACAACATGCTATTAATACTTAAACCAGGTAGGACAAAAACAGAGAAAGAAAATCACTGACCAATCTTCCTAATGAATATTGATGCAAACATCTTAAAAAATATATTAGCAAAAAGATTACAGAAAATCATCCCCAGGATAATACACTATGACCAAGTAGGATTTGTACCAGGAATGAAGGGCTGGTTCAATATTAGGAAAATCATTAGTATAATTGACTATATCAATTGACTATATCAATAACCAAACTAACAAAAATCATATGATTATCTCAATAAATGCAGAAAAAAGCATTCGATAAAATCCAACATCCTTTCCTATTAAAAACACTAGAGAGTAAAGGAATAAATGGACTTTTCCTTAAAATAGTCAGTAGCATCTATTTAAAACCATCAGCAAGCATCATATGTAATGGTGATAAACTGGAACCATTCTTAGTAAGATCAGGGATGAAACAAGGTTGCCCACTATCACCATAACTATTCTATATTCTATTAGAAATGCTAGCTTTGGCAATAAGAGAAGAAAAAGAAATTTTAAAATTAGAGTAGGTAATGAGGAAACCAAATTACCACTTTTGGCATATAGAGGACTGGAACTCTGAAAATGTTTACTTGAATCTAGGTCAACGTGGTGCTTATAGTTAAGCACCTAGTCAATGTGAGAAAATTACAAGAAAAGCAATGTGGTTCTCTATAATGATGTAATGGGTGCGGTACTCAGTGTGCTGTAATGATGCAGTTATACTGAGGTATTTAAGGGAGTCAGACACAGAAGGCTCTCTCAGCCACAGCTCTCAGCCACAGACACAAAGAAGGCTCCATACTTCAGATGCCCGACTCCATCTTTGAACAGCCTTGTGGTGGCTGCTCTGCTTCCTTCAATACTCCTCTAAGACCAAGGACTCTAGCTGATCCTGAGGTTATCCAGAGAGCTAGTCTGGACATTATATTTGAAGATGGTATGATGGTATACTTAGAGAACCATAGAGAATCAACTAAAAAACTATTAGAAATAATCCACAAATTTAGCAAAGTTGCAGAATAAAAAATTGAACATAAATCATCAGCATTTTTATTCATCACTAACAAAATCCAACAGCAACAGATACAAAGAGAAAATACATTTAAAAAAACTGTCCATAGTACAAAATATTTGGGAATCTATTTGCCAAGGAAAATTTGGGAACTATATAAGCAAACTACAAAACACTTTTCACACAAATAAAGTAAGATCTAAACAATTGGAAAAATATCAAGTGCTCTTGGATAGGTCAAGAGAATATAATAATGATGACAATACTACCTAAACTAATCTATTTATTTAGTGCTATAACAATCAAACTCCCAAGAAACTATTTTACTGACCTAGAAAAAATAACAACAAAGTTCATTTGGAAGAACAAAAGGTCAAGAATTTCAAGGTAATTAATGAAAAAGAAAAATCAAATGAAATGGCCTACCAGAACTAAAACTGCATTATAAAGCAGCAGTCATCAAAATCATTTGGTATTGGATAAGAAACAGAGTAGTCAATAAGTGGAATAGGGTAGGTTCACAGGACAAAACAGTCAATTATTATTGTAATCTAATATTTGACAAACCTAAAGACCCCAGCTTTTGGGATAAGAACTCACTATTTGACAAAACCTGTTGTGAAAATTAGAAACTAGTATGGCAGAAACTAAGCACTGACTCACACCTAACTCCACATACCAAGATAAGGTCAAAATATGTTCATGGTCTAGACATAAAGAATGATATTATAAACAAATTAGAAGAACAGGATAATTCACCTCTAAGGAATTTGTGACCAAAGAAGAACAAGAGATCATTATTGATCACAAAGTAGATAATTTTAATTATATTAAGCTTAAAAAGTTTTTGTACAAACAAAACTAATACACATAAGATTACAAGAAAAGCAATAAACTGGAAAAATGTTTTTACATTCAAAGGTTCTGATAAAGTCCTCATTTCTAAAATATATAGAGAATTAACTCAAATTTATAAGAAATCAAGCCATTCTTCAATTTTTTGAGAGTCAAAGGATATGAACAGACAATTTTCAGATGAGGAAAAGGAAAGGCAAGAGCAGAATATATGAATATTTCTAGCATTATATTGGGCTTATATCCCAAAGAGATCTTAAAGGAGGGAAAGAGACCCACATGTGCAAAAATGTTTGTGGCACCCCTTTTGGTAGTGGCTAGACACTAGTGGATGCCATCAATTGAAGAATGGCTGAATAAATTATAGTATATGAATGTTATGGAATAGTATTGTTTCGTAAGAAATGAACAATAGGATGATTTCAGAGAAGCCTGGGGAGACTTACATGAACTGATGCTAGAACCAGGAATTCATTATACACGGAAACAACAAGATGATAAGATGATCAATTCTGATGGACATGGCTCTCTTCAATAATGAGACAATTCAAACCAGTTCCACTTGTTCAGTGATTAAGAAAACCATATACACTAAGAGAGAGAGGCCTGTAGTAATTGAATGTTGAACACAACATAGCATTTTCAAGCTTTCTGTTGATGTTTGCTTGCATGTTGTTTTCCTTCTCAAGTTTTTTTTCTTTCTAGATCCGATTTTTCTTGTGCATCAAGATAACTGTACAAATATGTATACATATATTGACTTTAACATATATTTTATCCTATTTAACATATATTGGACTACCTGCCATCTAAGCAAGCAGTTAGGAGGAAGGAGGGAAAAATTTGGAATAGAAAGTTTTGCAAGAGTCAATGTTGAAAAATTACCCATGTATATGTTTTGTAAATAAAAAAATTCTAATAAAAAAGAAGGCAAAAAAGTTTGAATTACAACCAAGGATCAACTACCTAGCAAAACTGAACATAATCTCTGAGGGAAAGATAAAAAGTCAATGAAATAGGGATTTGCCTCATGGAAAGACTAGAGAAGTACAGAAAATGACAATCAAATATAAGATTCAAGAGAAGCATAAGGTAAACAGAAATAAAATATATTGTCAATAAGACTACACTATTTACATGTCTAGACAGAAAGATGATACTTGTAAATCTTGAGAACTGTATCTCTATTATGGCATTTAGAAGGGGTATACATAGAGGGTGTGTCTATAAATTGACTTTGATATGATAATTTAAAAAATTAAGAAGTTAAAAAATTGATTATACTAGAAGAGGAAGAAAGGGGGAAACACGGGGGGTAAATTACATCACATGAAGAGGGAAAGAATGAAAAGGGGTGAGCATTGTTTGAATCTTCCTATTATTGGGCTCAAAGAGGAAATAGCATACATGTTCAGTTGGATATAGAAATTTGTTACCCTATAGGGTAGTAATAGGAGAATGAGAATATAAAAGAGAGTAAGTAGATAGAAAGATGGGTTGAGTGAGGTGATAATCAAAAGAAAAACAGTAGGAAGGTGTGGAGTGAAAGGAGAGAGTAAAGTATAAAGGATAGAATAGAATAGAGGGAAATACACAGTTAGTGATCATAACTGTAAATATGTGAATGTGAATGAGATGATCTCTCCCATAAAATGAAAGGAAATAGCAGGATGGATTAAAAACCAGAATCCTAAAATATGTGATTTACAAGAACCAAACAAAGAGATACAGACCGAGTTAACACAAAAGGCTGGAGCAGAATATATTATGCTTCAAATGGAGTAAAAAAGAGAAAAAAAAGCAGAAGTAACAATTTTAACCATTTTAACCAAAGCAAAAATATATCTGAATAAAAGAAATAAGGAAGCAAATTACCTCTAGCTAAAAGTTATTACAGACAAAGAAGTAGTATCATTGCTAACCATGTGTACCAAGTGCTACAGAATCCAAATTTTCTTTTATTTATTTATTTATTTATTTACATTTATTTCTGTTTATTATAGCTTTTTATTGACAAAACATATGCATGGGTAATTTTTCAACACTGACCCTTGCAAAAACTTCTGTCCAAATTTCCCCTTCTTTGTCCCCTTCCCCCTACCATGGCAGGTAGCCTTTTACATGTTAAATATGTTAAAGTATATGTTAAATACAATATATGTATACATATTTATACAGTTATCTTGCTGCACAAGAAAAACTGGATTTAGAAAGAAGGTAAAAATAACCTGAGAAGAAAAACAAAAATGCAAGCAAACAATAACAGAAAGAGTGGAAATGTTATGTTGTGGTCCTCACTCATTTCCCAGTGTCCTTTCACTGGGTATAGCTGGTTCTGTTAATTACTGATCAATTGGACCTGATTTGGATCCTTGTTGGAATCCTTACAAAGTGTTAACTCATTAGAGTTGATAGAGACAATAATTATCTAATTTAGCATGGTACTTAGCAAATTCTCTAACTCACTAATGTATTTAAGTACTCACTGGAGTTCACAAGTATGGGAGATTCAGAAAGTTAAAGAGGAGGAGCACTCTAGGAGATACAGAAGCCCACAAGCCCTCTCTCAGAGGTAAGACAGATTCATTCCAACTTTCACCTTCGTGCTGGCTGGAGATATTTGGAAGAAGAGAAGCCGAAGCTGGCAGAGGCAAAAGATTAGTGGCAAGAGCTCTTGGAACCAAAGAGGCAGAGAGACCTCTAAGAAAACTAACCGGGCTATATTGAAGGACACAATAAAAGATTTGAACTTTTAGCACCTGGTTGCATTTGAAGTAACTAATACTTGGAACTGAAACTAAGATTGCCTCCAGAAAACCTCCCAAGGAACCTGCTCAGAGAGAACCATTATATTTTAAAGACGAGAACACCACAGATCCTCTCATTGTTGAAGATAATCACTTCCATCAGAAATGATCCTCATATAGTATTGTTGTTGAAGTGTATAATGATCTCCTGATTCTGTTCATTTCACTTAGCATGAGTTCATGTAAGTCTCTCAAAACCTTTCTGAATTCATCCTGCTGGTCATTTCTTATAAAACAACAATATTCCATAACATTCACATACCACAATATACTCAACCATTCTCCAATTGATGGGCATCCATTCAATTTCCAGTTTCTAGCCACTATGAAAAGGGGTGCCACAAACATTTTTGCACATACGGATCCCTTTCCCTTATTTAAAATATTTTTGGGATATAAGCTCAGTAGTAACACTGATGGACCAAAAGGTATGCACAGTCTGATAACTTTTGGAGTATAGTTCCAAATTGCTCTCCAGAATGCTTGGATGCATTCACAATTCCACCAGCAATGTATCAGTGTCCCAGTTTTCCCACATCCCCTCCAACATTCATAATTATCTTTTCCTGTCATCTTAACCAATCTGAGAGGTGGGTAGTAGTATCTCAGAGTTGCATTAATTTGCATTTCTCTGATCAGTAATGATTTGGAGCACCTTTTCATATGACTAGAAACAGTTTCAATTTTTCCATCTAAAATTGTTTATTCATATCCTTTGACCATTTATCATTTGGAGAATGGCTTGATTTCTTATCAATTTGAGTCAGTTCTCTATATATTTTGGAAATGAGGCTTTTATCACAACCTTTAACTATAAAAATATTTTCCCAGTTTATTGCTTCACTCCTAATTTTGTCTGCATTAATTCTGTTTGTACAAAAGTTTATTAACTTGATATAATCAAAATTTTCTATTTTGTGGTCAATAATGATTTCTACTTCTTCTTTGGTCACAAATTCTTTCCTGCTCCATGGGTCTTAGAGGTAAACTATCCTATGTTCTTCTACTTTATTTATAATTTCATTCTTTATGCCTAGGTCATGAACCCATTTTGACCTTATCTTAGTGTACAGTGTTAACTGTGGATCAATGCCTAGTTTCTGCCAAACTAATTTCCAATTTTCCCAGCAGTTTTTGTCAAATAGTGAATTCTTATCCCAAAAGTTGGGGTCTTTGGATTTGTCAAATACTAAATTGCTATAGTTGTTGACTATTTTGTCCTGTGAACCTAACCTATTCCACTGATCAACTAGTCTATTTCTTGGCCAATACCAAATGGTTTTGGTGACCACTGATTTAAGGAACAGCTAAGCCACCTTTATTTAATTTTTTTTCATTAGTTCCATTTAAATTCTTGACCTTTTCTTCTTCCAGATGAATTTTGTTGTTATTTTTTTCTAGGCTATTAAAATAGTTTCTTGAGAGTCTGACTGGTATAGCACTAAAAAAATAGATTAGGTAGTATTATCATCTTTATTATATTCTCTCAACCTATCTGAGACCACTTAATATTTTTCCAATTGTTTAGATTTTTATATTCTAGTTGGAAGATCTAAATTTGTTCCTTTCAAAAGTACTTAAATCTTACCACAAAATAAACAAGAGATTAGTTAAAGAGGTGAACAGAATTTTAGAAAAGTTAAATATAATAGAAATCTGGAGAAAACAGAATGAGGATAGAAAGCAATATACTTTTCTTGGTAGTACAGGGCATACAATTGACCATGGACTAGGAAATAAAAATCAAATATATTTTAAATGCATTCTTTTTAAGATCACAATGTAGTAAAAAAGCCCATGTCATAAGGGTCTTGCATAGATAGATTAAAATAAATCAGAAACTAAATAATATAATCCTAAAGAATGAGTGAATCAAAAAACTAATCATAGAGATAATAAATGATTTCATGATAGAGAATATCAACAATGAGACAACATCAAAATTTATGGGATGCAGCTGAAGCTGTTCTTAGGGGAAATTTTATATCTCTGTATAAGACATGAATAATGCATATTGATGTGATTTTTAAAATTTTAAATAAAATAAAATAAAGAAAAGAGATCACAGTAATTTGTCTTCAGGATAATACACTATAAAAAGGTAGAAATATGCCATGGATGTAGGGCTGGTGAATTATTAGGAAAATTGTCATTATAATTGACTACATCAATAACACACCAGAAATCATATGATTATCTAAACACATGCAGAAAAAGCTTTTGACAAAATGCAATACTGATTCCTATGAAGCTCACTAGAGAGCATAGGAGTAAATGAAGTTTTCCTTTAAATGACAAGCAACATCTATCTAAAACCATCAGCAAGCACTACATGTAATGGAGAGAAGTTAAAAGCATTCTCAGTAAGATCAGGGGCGAAATAAAGAAGCCCACTATCATTACTGTTATTCAGTATTGTACTAGGAATATTAACTTTAGCAATAAGAGAAGAAAAAGAAATCAAAGGCATTAGACTACACAATGAGAAAGCAAACCATTTATAGGTGATATGATGGCATACCTAGAGAATCAAAGAGAATCTACCTAAAAACTTCCTAGAATAATGAACAACTTTAACAAAGTTGCAGGATATAAAATAAACTAATATAAACCATTGAAATTTCTATATATTACAAACAAAAGCCCAGCAGCAAAAGATAGAAAAAGATAAAAAGTTAAAATAATTGTAGAAAATGTAAAATATTTGGAGGTCTATTGCCAAGAGAAACCGGGGAATCATATGAACACGTTTATAAAACACTTTTTACACAAATAAAGACAGATCCAGAATTTCAGTTTGCCACTTACTCCTAAACTACTAAATGTATACTCTGGCCGGGTGAGAATAATTTTCTAACTTTTTTTCTTTAAAAAAAATGTGGTGGGAAATGTATGGGGACAAATATAACAAAACAAGTGGTTTAACTTGGCTAAAAAAAAAACAAAAAACAAATAAAGTCAGATCCAAACAATTTGAAAAAAATATAAATCGCTCATTGGTGAGTTAAATTAATATAATACAGTTGATAGTCCTACTTAATTAATTTATTTATTCTGTTCCATATCAACTAATCTACTAAACAATTGTTCTGTAAACTAGAAAATATATAATAACAAAATAAAGTGATAAATCAGTGGAATATGTCAAATAAACAAACACAGTATAAATGATATATTAGTATTCACCTTTTTATATAAAGAGAAAGATTCCAGCTTCTGAGATAATAATTTTCCATTTGGGAAAAAAAAAAACTTCTGGTAATACTGGAAAACAGTATGGCAGAAATAAGGTTCAGACTTACATCTCACTCTAAACCAAGATAAAGTTGATTAATTAAAAAGGCTTTGCACAGACAAAACCAAATGCAACCAAGATTAAAAGGAAAGCAGAAAGCTGGGAAAGAATTTTTAAAACAATGTTTCTAATAAAGACTCATTTCTTTACTATATAGATACCTGAACCAATTTTATAAGAAACCTTTTAAGAATTTATAAATTATAAATCAGTTATAAATGATGAAAGATTATGAACAGGCAATTTTCATCTAAGAAATTAAAACTAACTATAGTCATGAAAAATTGCTCTAAATCAGTGTGGTTAGAGATATATAAATTAAAAGAGCACTAATGTATAATCTCACATCTATAAGATTAGCTAATACAACAGAAAAGGAAAACAATAAAGGTTGTAGAAGATGTTGGAAAATGAACACTAATGCATTGTTAATGGAATTATAAACTAATACAGTATTCTGGGAAGTAATTTGGAACTATGCCTAAAAAGCTATAAAATTATGCATATTCTTTATCCAGCAATACTATTACTAAATATATAATCCTAAAAAGATCATAAAAAGGGGGAAAGACCTATATATACAAAATTATTTATAATAGTTCCTTTTGTAGTGGCAAAGCATTGGAAATTAAGGGAATGCTTTTCAGTTGAGAAATGGAATGTAATAGAACGTTATTTTGCTATGAGAAATGACAAACAGGTACATTTCAGAAAACCTGGAAAGACTTACATTAACTGATGCTGAGAGAAATGAGTAGATTCAGGAAAGTATTTTACAAAGTAAAAGCAATATTGTAAAATGATTAACCATAATAAAATTAGCTTTTCTCAACAATACAGTGATCCAAGACAAATCCAATAGATTCCTATTTGAAAATTCTGTCCATATCCAGAGAAGGAACTATGAAGTCTAAATGACTGAAGCATACTATTTTCACTTTTTTCTTTCTCTTAGTTTTCTCCTATTGTTCTGATTCTTCTTTTACAATATGATTAATATGGAAATATGATTAATATGATTGTATGTGTGTAATCTATATTAGATTGCTTGTTGTCCCATAATGGCATTAGGAAGTGAAAGAGGGAGAAAAATTTGGATTTCAAAATCTTATAAAAGTGAATGTTGAGGATGGAACCAAGATTGAAGAGTAAAGGCAGGGATTCTCTAAGGTTTTTCCCCAAACCTTCCGAATACCTTTACAATAATAACTTAAAACAAATTCTAGAGCATCAGAACCCACAAAAAGATGGAGTAAAACAATTTTCCAGCCAAAAACAATTTAGAGAACTAGCAAGAAAAGTCTATTACACCAGGGTAGGAGTATTACTGTCCCAGAACAGGCTGTACCAACAAATGATAAGAAAGTCCAACAGTTGGTCAAAATAATGTATAGGGGCCTGCTACCACTGAGATAGGATTATGCTTCTTTGCCCATAATCAGATTTAAGACACAGTCCTGGCTCATAGTCCCAGAAAGAGGAGGAGAACTAAAATATTAGAACTTAAACCCAGAGTGGATCTTTTCACCCTTTGCACAATTCCAGGGCAGAAAAGATTACTAGTGGTTATTCATAGATCAGAGAACAGACCAGGAGACTAGTAAGTACAGTAATTCTTAGATCATACCAACTTAAAAGGATTAAAAACTTATAGGTTCCTTTTGTCTTCTTTCTCGTTTTTTCCTTTCATTTTGTTTGGATTTTTCTTGTGCAGCATGATAATTGTAGAAATATGTATAGAAGAATTGCACATGTTTAACATGTATTGGATTACCTGGCATTTTCAGGAGAGAAGTGGAAGTAGGGAGGGAGAAAAAAAATTGGAACACAGGGTTTTGCAAAGGTGAATGTTGAAAACTATCTATACATATGTTTTGAAAATGAAAAGCTTTAAATAAAAAAAGAGAGGGAAAAAAAGAAAATAGATCTGGGAGAAATGGTTTTTAAATTAATTATGTACTTGAAAGTTATGATCAAAAAAAGAACTTAGATATCATCTTTCAAGAAATTATCAAGGAGGGGCAGCTAGGTGGTACAGTGGATAAAGCATCAGCCGTGAAGTCAGGAGGACCTGAATTCAAATCTGGCCTCAGACACTTAGCACTTCCTAACTGTGTTACTCTGGGCAAATCACATAACCCCAATTGCCTCAATAAAAAAGCAAAAAAAAAATTATCAAGGAAAACTCTCCTGATACTAGAACCCGAGAGTAAAATAGAAATTGAAAGAATCCTCCAATCACCTGAAAATGACCTCAAGATGAAAATTCCCAGGAATATTACAGCCAAATTCCAGAACTTCCAAGTGAAGGAGAAAATATTGCAAGCGTCCAGAAAGAAAAAATCAAGTGTAGTGGACACAATCAGTAACACAAGATTTAGCAGCTTCTACATTAAAGGATTAAAGAGCTTGGAATATGATATTCCAGAGGGCAAAGGAGCTAGGATTATAAGCAAGAAGTATCAATCCAGCAAAAATTCATATAATTATTCAGGAATAATTAATTACTAATAATTAAATAAATGCAAATTAAAACAATTGTAAGGTACTACCTCATATCTCTTATTTTGCCTAAAGGGCGAGAAAAGGAAATGACAAATGTTGAAAGCAATAAATGAGACATTAATGCATCATGGCGGATATGTGAACTGATTCAAACATTCTGTAGAGCAATTAGGAAATTTGGCCAAAGGGCTATAAAATCATGCATTTTCTCAGACCTAACAATACCACTACTAAGCATGTATCCCAAAAAAGATTTTTTTAAAGAAAAAAAGAAAATGATTTATTAAGTACAAAATATTTGTAACAGCTCTTTGTCAGGGTAAAGTATTGGAAATTGAAAAGGCATAGCCAAATAAATTGTGGTATATGATTATGATGGAAAAGTATTGTTCTACAAAAAATGATGAGCAAGATGCTTTGAGAAAAATGTAGAATGTCTTCCATGAGCTCATGCAAAATGAAATGTGCTATGTACAAATTAATAACAATGTTGTGGGAATATCAACTGTGAATGACTTTGCTACTTTCAGCAATACAATGAGCTCTGAAGGACTTATAAAAAAAAGCTATCCCTACTTAGAGAAAAAATTAGTTGTGTGTGAACACAGATTGAAGAATTCTTTTCTAACTTTTTTTTAGAGTTCTTGATGGGGGGCAGGGAATGATCTATGTTTTCTTTCACAACGTTATAGAAATGTCCTGGATAACTTCACATATGCCTTCTTAATGGTGGTTGCATGGGAGGAATGTTGAGAATCTGGAACCCAAAGTTTTAAAAACAAATGTTCACCCACTGAAAGGGATCCTAAAATCAAAACACCAAGAAATATAGTGGCCAAATGCCAGAACCCTCAAACAAAGGAAAAAATACTCCAAGCCGCTAGAAAAACCCAATTCAAATATAGAGGAGCCACAATAAGGATCACCCAAGATCTAGCAGCATCCACATTAAAAGATCGAAGGGCCTGGAATATGATATTCCAAAAGGCTAAGGAACTCGGTATGCAACCAAAAATAACTTACCCAGCCAGAATGAGCATCTTTTTCCAGGGAAGAAGATGGTCATTCAACAAAATAAGTGAATTTCACCTATTTTTGGTGAAAAAAACAGAACTTAACAAGAAGTTTGATCTGCAAATATAGAACTCAAGAAAAACCTAAAAAGGTAAAAAGAAATCTTGGGAACTATATTTCTGCTGTAAAGATGTATAAAAAATACATGTATACCTTGTTCTAGAAATTAGAGGTGGAAAGGACATTGTATCAGAAAAAGGGTAAAGTGGGGGTACTACATCTCACAAAGAGGCAAAGGAAACCTATTATATCTGAGAGAAAGAATGGAGGGGGATGAATATAGTGGGTATTTTACTGCCATAAGAATTGGCTTTAAGAGAAAAAATTTTAGACATATTCAATTTATGGTGAAACTTCTCCCATCTCATTGAAAAGTGAGAAGGGAAAAGTGAAAAGGGAAGGAATAAGCTAAGCAGAAGGGAATACGGAAACTGTGAGGGAAAGGAGTAAGATAGGGGAGGAACTCTAAGGTGGGAGGAGGGATACTAAAAAGGGAGGGCTGTGAGAAGCAAGTGGTGCTCACAAGTTTAATACTGGGAAGGGGGTAAGGGGGAAAGAAGGGAGAAAAGCATAAACAGGGGTTAACAAGATGGCAAGTAATACAGAATTGGTAATTTTAACCATAAATGTGAACGGGGTAAACTCCCCCATAAAGAGGAAGCGGTTAGCAGAATGGATTAAAAGCCAGAATCCTACAATATGTTGTTTACAGGAAACACACCTGAAGCAGGGAGATACATGCAGAGTAAAGGTAAAAGGTTGGAGCAAAATCTACTATGCTTCAGGTGAAGTCAAAAAAGCAGGGGTAGCCATCCTGATCTCAGATCAAGCAAAAACAAAAATTGATCTAATTAAAAGAGATAAGGAAGGGCACTATATCTTGCTAAAGGGTAGCATAGATAATGAAGCAATATCAATATTAAACATATATGCACCAAGTGGTGTAGCATCTAAATTCTTAAAAGAGAAATTAAGAGAGCTGCAAGAAGAAATAGACAGCAAAACTATAATAGTGGGAGATCTCAACCTTGCACTCTCAGAATTAGATAAATCAAACCACAAAATAAATAAGAAAGAAGTCAAAGAGGTAAATAGAATACTAGAAAAGTTAGATATGATAGATCTCTGGAGAAAACGAAATGGAGACAGAAAGGAGTACACTTTCTTTTCAGCAGTTCATGGAACCTATACAAAAATAGACCATATATTAGGACATAAAAACCTCAAACTCAAATGCAGTAAGGCAGAAATAGTAAATGCATCCTTTTCAGACCACAATGCAATAAAAATTACACTCAACAAAAAGCCAGGGGAAAGTAGACCAAAAAATAATTGGAAACTAAATAATCTCATACTAAAGAATGATTGGGTGAAACAGCAAATCATAGACATAATTAATAACTTCACCCAAGAAAATGACAATAATGAGACATCATACCAAAATGTGTGGGATGCAGCCAAAGCGGTAATAAGGGGAAATTTCATATCTCTAGAGGCCTACTTGCATAAAATAGAGAAAGAGAAGGTCAATGAATTGGGCTTGCAACTAAAAATGCTAGAAAAGGAACAAATTAAAAACCCCCAGTCAAACACTAAACTTGAAATTCTAAAAATAAAAGGAGAGATCAATAAAATTGAAAGTAAAAAAACTATTGAATTAATTAATAAAACTAAGAGTTGGTTCTATGAAAAAACCAACAAAATAGACAAACCCTTAGTAAATCTGATTAAAAAAAGGAAAGAGGAAAATCAAATTGTTAGTCTTAAAAATGAAAAGGGAGAACTCGCCACTAATGAAGAGGAAATTAGAGCAATAATTAGGAATTACTTTGCCCAACTTTATGGCAATAAATTCGACAACTTAAATGAAATGGAAGAATACCTTCAAAAATATAGCTTGCCCAGATTAACAGAGGAAGAAGTAAATATCCTAAACAGTCCCATCTTAGAAAAAGAAATAGAACAAGCTATTAACCAACTCCCTAAGAAAAAATCCCCAGGACCAGATGGATTTACATGTGAATTCTACCAAACATTTAAAGAACAATTAACTCCAATGCTATATAAACTATTTGAAAAAATAGGGATTGAAGGAGTCCTACCAAACTCCTTTTACGACACAGACATGGTACTGATACCTAAACCAGGTAGGCTGAAAACAGAGAAAGAAAATTATAGACCAATCTCCCTAATGAATATTGATGCTAAAATCTTAAATAAAATATTAGCAAAAAGATTACAGAAAATCATCCCCAGGATAATACACTATGACCAAGTAGGATTTATACCAGGAATGCAGGGCTGGTTCAATATTAGGAAAACTATTAGCATAATTGACTATATCAATAACCAAACTAACAAAAACCATATGATCATCTCAATAGATGCAGAAAAAGCATTTGATAAAATCCAACATCCATTCCTAATAAAAACACTTGAGAGTATAGGAATAAATGGACTTTTTCTTAAAATAGTCAGGAGCATATATTTAAAACCATCAGTAAGCATCATATGCAATGGGGAAAAACTGGAACCTTTCCCAGTAAGATCTGGAGTGAAGCAAGGTTGCCCACTATCACCATTATTATTCAATATTGTATTAGAAACACTAGCCTCGGCAATAAGAGTCGAGAAAGAGATTAAAGGAATCAGAATAGGCAATGAGGAAACCAAACTATCACTCTTTGCAGATGATATGATGGTATACTTAGAGAACCCCAGAGATTCTACTAAAAAGCTATTAGAAATAATCCATAACTTTAGCAAAGTTGCAGGTTATAAAATAAATCCCCATAAATCCTCAGCATTTTTATACATCACCAACAAAATCCAACAGCAAGAGATACAAAGAGAAATTCCATTCAAAATAACTGTCGACAGCATAAAATATTTGGGAATCTATCTACCAAAGGAAAGTCAGGAATTATATGAGCAAAATTACAAAAAACTTTCCACACAAATAAAGTCAGACTTAAATAATTGGAAAAATATTAAGTGCTCCTGGATAGGCCGAGCGAATATAATAAAGATGACAATACTCCCTAAACTAATCTATTTATTTAGTGCTATACCAATCAGACTTCCAAGAAAATATTTTAATGATCTAGAAAAAATAACAACAAAATTCATATGGAATAATAAAAGGTCGAGAATCTCAAAAGAATTAATGAAAAAAAATCAAATGAAGGTGGCCTAGCTGTACCTGATCTAAAACTATATTATAAAGCAGCAGTCACCAAAACCATTTGGTATTGGCTAAGAAATAGATTAGTTGATCAGTGGAACAGGTTAGGTTCACAAGACAGAATAGTCAACTATAGCAATCTAGTGTTTGACAAACCCAAAGATCCTAACTTTTGGGATAAGAATTCATTATTTGACAAAAACTGCTGGGATAACTGGAAATTAGTATGGCAGAAATTAGGCATGGACCCACACTTAACACTATACCAAGATAAGATCAAAATGGGTCCATGATTTAGACATAAAGAACGAGATTATAAATAAATTGGAGGAACATAGGATAGTTTATCTCTCAGACTTGTGGAGGAGGAAGAAATTTGTGACCAAAGATGAACTAGAGACCATTATTGATCACAAAATAGAAAATTTTGATTACATCAAATTAAAAAGCTTCTGTACAAACAAAACTAATGCAAACAAGATTAGAAGGGAAGCAACAAACTGGGAAAACATCTTCACAGTTAAAGGTTCTGATAAAGGCCTCATTTCCAAAATATATAGAGAACTGACTCTAATTTATAAGAAACCAAGCCATTCTCCAATTGATAAATGGTCAAAGGATATGAACAGACAATTTTCAGATGATGAAATTGAAACTATTACCACTCATATGAAAGAGTGTTCCAAATCATTATTAATCAGAGAAATGCAAATTAAGACAACTCTGAGATACCACTACACACCTGTCAGATTGGCTAAGATGACAGGAAAAAATAATGATGATTGTTGGAGGGGATGCGGGAAAACTGGGACACTGATACATTGTTGGTGGAGTTGTGAACGAATCCAACCATTCTGGAGAGCAATCTGGAATTATGCCCAAAAAGTTATCAAACTGTGCATACCCTTTGATCCAGCAGTGCTACTACTGGGCTTATACCCCAAGGAGATACTAAAGAAGGGAAAGGGACCTGTATGTGCCAAAATGTTTGTGGCAGCCCTGTTTGTAGTGGCTAGAAACTGGAAAATGAATGGATGCCCATCAATTGGAGAATGGTTGGGTAAATTGTGGTATATGAATGTTATGGAATATTATTGTTCTGTAAGAAATGACCAGCAGGATGAATACAGAGAGGCTTGGAGAGACTTACATGAACTGATGCTAAGTGAAATGAGCAGAACCAAGAGATCATTATATACTTCAACAACGATACTGTATGAAGATGTAATCTGATGGAAGTGGATTTCTTTGACAAAGAGACCTAATTCAGTTTCAATTGATCAATGATGGACAGAAGCAGCTACACCCAAAATAAAAACACTGGGAAATGAATGTAAACTGCATCTTTGTTTTTCTTCCTGGGTTATTTCTATCTTCTGAATCCAATTCTCCCTGTGCAACAAGAAAACTGTTTGGATCTGCGCACATACATTGTATCCAGGATATACTATGACATATTCAACATATACAGGACTGCTTGCCATCTAGGGGAGGGAGTGGAGGGTGGGAGGGAAAAATCGGAACAGAAGTGAGTGCAAGGGATAATGTTGTAAAAAAATTACCCTGGCATGGATTCTGTCAATAAAAAGTTACTATAATAATAATAAAAAAAAAACAAATGTTAAAAAATTGTTTTTACATGTGGCTGGGTAAAAATACTAAATAAAAAATTTTTATATCAATGCTGAAAACTAAAAAAGTAATATAATTGAAAAATATTCAAAAATGTTAAGTTCTGTTATGCAAAGATTTTTATATATTTTTAAAACCTCTCTTACTCCTCATCCCAGGGTGATGGGTAAACTTCCTAAATTACAAGCCTTTGAAGTTATGTAGAGGGCTGCAGATAGTAGGGGAACTCTGGGTAAGGTATAAGAGCCATTAGCCCAGAGGAAACCCACTGAGAATATCTGGTTTGACTCCTCATTTCCTTTGGTGTTCACATATTTTCCTGAAAAGTCAAGGAAGGTATGACCATCTGTGTTCTACTTGAAGCAAGGATATTTACAGCAGGGTGTTTACTCAGTTTGACTGATGAGATAATGGTTCTCTAGTTTGCACATACCTGATGTGATATGGTTATATAATGGTTCTACAGTTGGCACATGCTCGATGTGTTTTGGTGATATAATTATACTAAGATATTTAAGAACTGAGAGGATTGGAGAGGAGAGTGTGTGAGCTCGAGCTCAATTTCAGACTCCAGACTCCATCCTTGCCCATCCTCATGGTGGCTCTCCTGCCTTCATCACTTCTCCACCTAAGACCAAGGCCGGTCCAGAGATCCTCCAGAAAGCAAGTCCAGACACTACAAAGTTATATGTTATATTAAGCATGGGAGATAACTCCTGATTCTTTAATAGATACTAGGCTTACAATTATGTGAAAATATAGAGACATGTCAAAAAGTGATAGAAGTGGAGTTTGAGAGCTAGGTGAGAAAAAAGACACAGATGTGTGCATGGCTAAGGGGAACATCAGAGACATATACATATACGAGAATCTGCCTTCTACAGAGGTTGCTCAATTCCCTGTAGCCATGCCTCCCAGGGACTGCAAAAGATTGACTTAATTCATGAGATTATTTTCTGCTGTATTGAGTTCATACTTTATGTCATTCTTAAATAAAATAACAATTACTCTTGTGTACTCTACTACTTGAAAACTCTATCCAATTTCAATTTGCATTTTATTTACTAAATCACTGTTTATCTTCAGTGTGATCTCTAATCCATCAAATTACTAATTTTCTCTCATATCATCATCCCTAAAACTACCTGCATTCCCTTCTTCCTATCTTGATTACCTGTTGAAACAGTTCAACTACATATTCTTTTTTGAATCCCTATCTCACTTATCATATAACCGAATTATTTCTATGAAGATTTATCCTTCATTCTCATGAATACTGAACAAGGCTAGAAAAATTCAAAAAGCCGTACTGGTTGAATCCATATTATTATGGATTATTATTATATAATTATATGTATATAATATAAAATAATAATATTATTATATAATTATATAGGCCCTTACTGCTTCAAGGCAATCCTTTTCTGCCTAATTAACTCCCTATCCTACTCATGACAATGGGTATTCCAAACCTTTTCATCTCTCCTCAAAATCTCCCTCATTTCTTCTCCCCCAACTCTTGAAGTTAAGAACCTTGTCTTATATTTCTCTGAAAAAAATAAAGTCATTTATTGAGAGCGCTCCATCTTCTCTTCTCTTCATGTACATACTTTGGGCATTATCTTCTAGGATATACTACTTAGATTTATTGGGTATCCACATGCCTACTTCATCTATGTGCTATTGTAACAAACATATTTTCTCTTGTTATCATCCACTAATCCAGGAAGAACAATTTTCAAGATTTCCCCTGTCAGGTCATGTATTATGTATATCACAGTATCACATGTATACATATATACCACTGCTATGTATTTCTGCCACAAGTGGCAATCAACTGATCCAGAGTGGAGGGAGGGAGAAAGGAAGATAAATTTTGTTATGTCTTGCCTCACCTCATCCTCATCCTTTAAGAAGGTATAAAGCAAAAAGTCAAAACAGAAGTCAAGAAATCAACCAGCTCACATTTATATATGACAGAGAAGACTAATTCCCACTTAACAAATTATCATGCGGCAAACCTAATTTTTGAAACTTAATCATATTCAGAGGACATGATCTTTCAATGGGTACTAGCTCTCTGTTATCTTCCTACAATTAAGCCAACTCTGCAATTTCATTAGGCTGATTTGAGGAATTCTTAAATTAGTGACTCATCTGATTTCCTATATTTTCTGAAGTTTATGCACGAGAAATGATTTGACTAAACAGTTGTGACTACAAGTAACTCACATTTCAATCCAGGCTCTCCAAATTCAGCCCTTTTTCTGATGTATTTACTTCCTTTGTCCTGGTATCTATGAATAGTTTAAACTTCTAGGTTGCATAGCCCCAGCTAAAACAGTTTAGAAGTAGAAAGTCAAATAGATAATTAAAACCAACATGTTAAAATCTACAGAGCTATAAAGTTCACTGGCAGGCCAATTGCTGTCAGAATCAAAGGCAAAAGTGCAAAGGACTCAGGGAAAAGATGACTTTAGTATTTTCCCATTTTTAAATTTTTGTCACTTTCTTTTTTACTCTGTCCATTAGGGTTATCCAAGGTCTACATGGTTTCCTTTGGCTATACCAACACCCCCTGTCCCCCATCCTATACAGCTCTACCCTCCCACTTGCCCAGTCAAAATCCATATTCAAAGAGGGTGTATGTTGTTATTCTAGTTTATAGGCACACTACAATTTTTATTTGAGGGGCATTTTGATGAAGATCACAAATTACATTTTGTGACACATGTTAAAAAGTTAAAAAATAAATTCAAATTAAACTAATTTCTCTGATATCATAGATGCAGAATATGCCAGAAAGAGAACTGCCCTATAATACAGAACCTGCAAATGTCATTCATATTATAGACTATTTTTTTTAGTTTTTAGCTATATAACTTATCTTGAATGTCATTTGTAAAATGAAAGTAATAATACCTTCCCTATCTACATCATAGTATTGTTGTGACATTGTAGATGTGAAAATGTTTTTCAAAATTTGAAGAACTATACTGTGATTATTACAATTTGTTTTTTGTTCATTATTCTTATTTATTTATTGGACCAATGATTATTTACATATGACAATCTGCTCTCTTTCCCCAATTTATTTGTAATAAGGTCTTAGAAAATTAACCAAAGTATTATCTTACTGGTCTCCCTAAATGTATTCTCCATCCTCTTTTTTTCTGATCCCTTATTTTAAATAAATGGTCATAATGTAGTTAATGCTTGATAAAATAGACTGTTTAGTGCCCATTCATCCTTTCAAAAAAGTAAATATAAATAAAATATATCAAATATATTTAAATCAAATAACCTTTAGTTAGTTAAATAATTTGAAAAGGTCTTTATTTGCATCCATTTCATTTTTATTTGAATCAATTACTTCTATGAATTGTTATAAATGTATTTACAAAATCATCATCATATAAATTCTATTACTGGATCTATATTCAGCCACCTGAATTAAAGGAAATCAGTTGATGATATCTCAAAACATAAGGAAAATGTTTTATTTACCTACATTCACTGTTGGGGATGCTATTATACTTGGTCTTCCTATGTGAGTATTCTATAGAATCTGATGTGATTAGTCTCCTAAATTCAAGTTATCAGTTTGAACATTAGCCATTTTTCATGAATTCTGTGTGGCTCATGTGTGATGGTCTTTTAACTAATTAATAAATCAGTACACACATACCCACACACACAAACACACACACACACACACACACACACAAGTTTAGTGTCTACTAGGCCAAACACTTCCCTTAGAAATTAGGGATTCTGTTAATTATAGATTTAAAGCAAAAAGATAGCCCAATTCAAGGAAACTGGAAACTAAATGGATGCCCATCAGTTTGAGAATGGCTAAATAAGTTATGGTATATGTATTTTATGGAACATTATTGTTCTATAAGAAATGATCAACAAGATGATTTCAGAAAGGCCTGGAGAGATTTACATGAACTGATGCTGAGTGAAGTGAGTAGAACCAAGAAAACATTGTGCACAGCAACAAGATCATATGATGATCAATTCTGATGGATATGATTCTTTTCATCAATGAGATGATTCAGGTCAGTTCCAGTGGTTTTGTGATGGAGAAAGCTATCTGCACTCTGAAAAAGAACTGCAAGGACTAAGTATGGATCATAACAGTATTGTCACTTTTTTGTTGTGGTTTGCCTGCATTTTGTTTTCTTTCTTTTTTTTTTTCCTTTTTGATCTGATTTTTCTTGTTCAGCATGATAATTATGGAAATATGTATAGAAGACTTTGTACATGTTTAACATATATTGAATTACTTGTTGTCTAGGAGAAGGAGGAGGAAAAGGGAGGAAGAAAAAATTTGGAGCACAAGGTTTTGCAAGAGTTTGTTGAAAACTGTACATAAGTTTTGAAAATAAAAAGCTTTAATAATAATAAAAAATAAAAAAGATAGCCCAATGACTATCTAGTCTATCCCCTTCCTTTTACAGATGAAGAAAGCAAAGCCCAAAGAAATGACATAACTTATCTAAAATCAGTGTAGTAACTAGAATGAAGGATTTAACCCAAGCTCTTCAAACTCCAGAAGTACTCTCTTGCCTATAACACATTGCTCCCTTAATTCTGTTCTTTATGTTGATACAGCCTCTATGAATGAAAATTAGCCATTCCTCCATAGTTTATACTCTTAATGGGTTGCCTCAGACAATGAGAGATCAAACTCATCCTCTCTGAACTATATGTGTATATACACACACACACACACACACACACACAAACACACACCATAAAGGTGGAGACCCAGGTGTTCCAGATTTCAAGAGATGCCTTCTTTCCACTATATACTATTGCTTCTCAATCTTAGTAATAAAAAGGTAAAAAGATGTATAAAACCATTGTTCTCTATAAGAGTTCACAATAAATTAACTGAGATAAGGCATTTTAAAAAAAGACAGAACAGGTTATCATATAATAATGTGCCAAATGTACCATGTAAATAATATATTAAGCAAAGGTTAGAAAAGAGACATATCAGGATAGACTAGAATAACAAGAGAAAGTTACAATTATGTTAAATAACAAAACATCCTAGAAATATGAAAACAAACTTTCTAAACCTCAGTAACCTCATACATAAAATGAGGATAAATAAAAATTACATTAAATAAAAGGCAGTGGAAAGAAAGATAAAAAATTAGCTGAAAATTAAATACTCCAATCCTCAAGAATAAGTGGGTCAAAGAAGAGATCAAAGAGACAATCAATAATTTCATTAAAGAGAATGACAACAATGAGACAGCATGCCAAAATTTATGGGATTCTGCCAAATAAGTACTAAGGACGAGTGTATATTTCTACATGCTTACATTAATAAAATAGAGAAAAAGCAGATCAATAAAGTGAGTATACCAAAAAGTTATCAAACTATACATACCCTTTGATCCAGCAGTGTTGCTACTAAGCTTATATCTCAAAGAGATCTTAAAGAAGGGAAAGGGACCTGTGCAAAAATGTTTGTGGCAGTCCTTTTTGTAGTGGATAGAAACTGAAAATTGATGCCCATCAATTGGAGAATGGCTAAATAAGTTGTGGTATATGAATGTTAAGGAATATTATTGTTCTGTAAAAAATGACCAGGAGGATGATTTCAGAAAGGACTGGAGAAACTTACATGAACTGATGCTGAGTGAAATGAACAGAACCAGGAGATCATTATACACTTCAACAACAATAGTATATGATGATCAATTCTTCTTATGGGTCAGAACTCTGAACTTGAAGCAAATGATTCTTACAAGGTACTAAGTCAGTGAAAGAGAAAGAAAGAAAGAGAGAGTAGTTATCTAATTTAGCATGGTTCAGCATGATTGATTTAATCCTACAAAGAGATGTTATAGGCCAGAACTTGAAACAAGGTACTAAGTAGAATTGAGGAGACAATGGTTAAATCTAGTTTAGCATTGATTTAATCCTACAACAAATAATGGTTTCCTAGTGATATAATGATTGGAGTATACTCAGTGTGGGGCATATAAGCAAGAAGCTTTCAGGGCCAGAAGGGACAAGCGTACTAGATGCTCTCCGAGGCTGAGACAGGTTCATTTCATCTTCCACCTTTGTTGCAGCTGGAGGCTGAAGCACAAACCCTTGGAAGTTGGGGATATTCAGAAGCCACAGAAGGCAGGAGGGAGCTCCAGCTCTCAGAACCAAGGCCACACTGAAAGGCTCTCCAGAAAGCTGCCCAGCCTCAGGAAGGAGGTAATAAAGGATTTGGACTATAAGAAAGCTAACCAGACTGCAGTAAAGGAGACAAGACTTGGAAAGAGACAGTAAAGGATTTGGACTTTAATCTCTGGCTGCACTTGTGGTGATTGTTGAACTGAAATGAAGGCTGCCTCCAGAGACCCCAAGAAAACCCCAACAAGAGAACATTACATTTTAGAGAGACCATTACAAATTCCGATGGACATGGCTCTCTTCAACGAGATGAACCAAATCAGTTCCATTTGTTCAATAATAAAGAGAACCAGCTACACCCAGGGAAAGAACTATGGGAAATGAGTGTAAACCACAACATAGTATTCCAAATCCTTCTGTTTTTGTCCACTTGCATTTTTGATTTCCTTCCCAGATTATTTTTATCATATTTCTAAATCTGATTTTTCTTATGCAGCAAAATAACTGTATGGCTATGTATACATATATTGTGTTTAACATAGTTAACATGTATTGGTCTATCTGCCATCTAGGGGAGGAAGGAGGGAAAAAGTTGGAATAGAAGGTTTTGCAAGGGTCAATGCTGAAAAATAACCCATGCATATATCTTGTAAATAAAAAGATATAATAAAAAAAGGAATATCATAAAAAAGAAGAAAATAAAGTGAGCATACAACTGGAAAAAAACCTGAAAAAGAACAAATTTTAAATCCCCAATTAAGCACCAAATTAGAAAACCTAAAAATATAGTTGAAAGTAAACAACAACCAAGAAATTGAATTAATAAATAAAACTAAAAGTTTGTTTTTAAAAAGACCAATAAAATAGATTAAATTGACTAATTTCATTAGTTTTATTCAAAAAGGATTAAAAAGAAATCCAAATTATCAATTACCAATACTGAAAGGGATGAATTCGATACCAATAAATATGAAATTAAAACAATCATTAGGAGCTATTTTGCCCTATGTCTGATATTGCCCCTATATTCTAATAAATTTGATTTTCTAAGAAACAGACAAATATTCACAAAAATTGTCCAAATTAGTAGAAGAAAAAGAATACTTAAACAGGCCCATCTTAGAAAAATAAACAAGTCATCACTGAACAATCTAAGAAAAATAATTTCATTGGTCAGATGGATTCCAAGGAAAATTTTAGCAAATATTTAAAGAAAAGGATGATACAATAAGCAAATTGGGTGAGCATGGAATAGTTTACCTGTCAGATCTAGAGGAAAAAATTAGGACTTAAAGAAGACAAAAAGTATTTTACAAAATGTAAAATAATTTTGATTAAATACAAATAAAAAAGATTTTGCACAAACAAAACCAATGCAAATTAGAAAGTAATCCAAAAATTGTTGAGAAATTGTTGTTGCAGGTATCTCAGAAAAAAAAATCTTCATTTTAAAAAATTTTATACAGAATGGAGTCAAATTTATAAGAATATTAATTATTTACCAATTGATAATTGGTCAAAAGATATAAATGGGCAGCTTTCAGACAAAGTAACCAAATTTTTCTATAATCATAAGAAAAAATGTTCTAAATCAATATTGATTAAAGAAATTCAAATTAAAATGATTTGCCCAAGGTCACATAAAAGTAAATTGCATCTGAATCACTTACTACCTCACACCTCTCAGTTGGGCTAAGAAGACAGGAAAAGGTAATGATCTTTTTAAAAGGGGGGAGGGAAGGATTTGGATAAAATTATTTATAGCAACTATTATTATGGTAGCTAAAATTTAAAACTTGAACATCACTTGAGGAATGACTGAACAAGTTATGACATATGGTTGTGATAGAATGTACTATAATAAATGACAAACTGGATGATTTCAGAAATAACTGAAATGATTTCTATGAAATGAGCAGATCCAGAAAAGCATTGTACATAGCAAAAGCAATATTGTGCAATCAACTATAAACCTGACCTGGAAAATAGATACAGAAAAAAAACACTTAAAAATTATTGGATTAACCAAAAGCCATGATAAAAAAAATCATCTTTCAATAATTTCATATATTCAAGAAATTATCAATAAAAACTTCCCTGGTATCCTGAATCATAGGGTAAAACAGCCTTTGAATGAAACCACTGATTACAAATTAAAAGAGATCGCAAAATGAAAACTCCCACAAATAACACAGCCAATTTACAAAGTTCCTAGGTTAAAGAGAAAATATTGCAAGAAAGCAAAAAGAAACTATTCATATACTGTAGGGCCATAATCAGGATAATAAAAGATTGAGCAGCTTCTACATTAAAATATTAGAGGTCTTTGAATAAAATATTCCCAATACAGGACTACAACCAAGAATAACCTAATAACTTAGTATAATTATTAAAGAGAAAAATGGATATTCAATAAAATAGAGGTGTTTCAAGCATTTGTGATTAAAAGATCAGAGCTGAATATAAAATCTGTCATTCAAATATGAGATTCAAGAAATAATAAAAAGGTAAACATGAAAGAGAAATCATAAGGTATTCAATAAGATAAAACTGTTTACATACCTACATGGAAAAAGGAAGAAAATACATAGTAATTATAATTGTGAAAAAAATGGAATAAGACTAGCCAGAATCACTTTTGGGTGGGAGATGAAGAGGAGAGATTGTGGAACTCTTGCGTCCATCCAATTCACTTCTACCCCTAAAGACCAAGAATAAAAACCATGGACTTTTGCTTATCCTGACTCCAGCTGATTCTAAGGCATCCAGGGTGCTAACTTGGTCATCACAGATGGAGTCAAAGAAAGATTAATGGTTTAATATTTAAGTGGCAGAAGGTCCTCATGTTATATGCTTAACTTTTGCTTTATGCTATTGAGGATATTTATTGGTAAATCTGAAAAAGGAATGCCAGATTTGCAGATGATGTAAACTGGATAACAGAGTAAAAGATCCAAAATATTTTGATAAGCAGGAAGTTTATGAATTAAAAAAACATATTTTGATAACTATATTTCAACATAACATAGCTTTTCATCATTTTTTGAATTCTATTTTTTGTATTAAAACACTATTTTGGGAAAGGGTTCCATAGATTTCACCATACTGGTCTGCTATACAAAAGAATCTTTAGTACAAAGTGTTGAGCAGAATTTAATAAGATGAAACTCAATATGAATGAATTCTTACACTTCAGTACAAAAAATCCATATCAAAGTTACAAGATGGAGGAAATATCGTTGAACAATTTTCCTGAAAGGAAAAAAAAAATAATGGCCTACAAGCACAGTATCATTCAGCTATTTGTTGCTATAGCTAAAAAAGTACACAACATGTAGAATGGATTATAAAAAACATCATACACAGAAAGAAAGGACAGTTCTATTGTACACCACCTCAATAAGATATCTTCAGAAGTACTATGTATTATTCTGTATATTTCAGTTTAGAGGGACATTGATAATTTGAATACAGAATGGAGCAATGTCAATGCCCATGTAATATGAGAAGATTTTGAAAGAATTAGGGATATTTACCCTAGAGGAAAAAAAAGAATGGAATCATGGCCAGTTATGTTCAAGTATTAAAGAGCTGTCACATGGGAAAAAAAATTAGATTTTTTTTTCTGTTTGGCTCAGAAGGAAGAAATAGGAGGAAAAGAAAATGAAACATGATAAATTTAAATTTTATATGAGAAAAACTCTCTGACAATGAGAACTGTCTCAAAATGTAATGTTTTCTCCAATAAGTGGTAGGTTTTTCCTTTTTGGAGTTACTAAGTCAATACTGAACCACCACTTTTCAACTATATTATAGTGAATATTCCTTTAAAGTACACATTATGCTAACTGGCCACTGAGGTCTTTTACATCTCAAATTCCAAGACTGTGAAAAAATAAAACATATAAAGCTTTAAGATTACAAAAGCACTTTGTTTTGAAATTCTTATAACAGGGAAATCATTCCCATTTTACAGATGAGAATACTTACTGGATCCAAATAACACTAAAAACAAACTAACATTTGTTTTCTATCATATGTGGAGCACTAACAATATGCTGGAAGTATAGAATTCCTCTTCCACCTTCCATCCAGCTAGATTGATAGTGAAGTAGGTCTACCATTAAGCTGAAGGCTGAGCAATATTCTCTAAATAGTAAAATAAATGAGGGGGAGTAACAAAGTTTAATGAAGAAAAAATGGGATAGTACCATAATGGCACAGAAATGAGAGGGTAATGGATATTAACTTTCCTAGCCTAAGTGCAGTGCAAGAATAGGGAAAAGCTAGATATATAGTGTAGAATCACAAAACTGTAGAGCTATGAGAATAACCTTATTTATCTTTTACTGATCTATGCCCTATATAATTGCTATGTCATGGTGATACTAATATAAAGATTCTTAGTAAGAAAGAAGTTAAACATAACAAATCAAACATATTAAACATCATCTAATCTGCACCTCTAGTCTACCAATTCAGTGATAAGAGATAAAAAGCCTGATTCTCCATCAATTGACTGAAGACATGTTTGGTCACTGAATTGTTAAGAGCTCTGAAGTTTTTCAATATTTTCTTTTTTTTAAGTTAATTAAAATAAATAAAGGCCTCTCTTCCAGATGACAGTCATAAGTGTTTATGAAATATCCAGATGGCACAGTAGTTTGTGGATCTTGAAAAAAAGAAGACTTGTCAAATCTGATTTCAGAAATTTATTGGCTCTGTGAGTCTGGGAAAATCATTTAATCACTATCTACCTTAATTTCCTCAGATTAAAAATGGGGATAATATTAGTATCTATCACAGGATTGTTGTGAAGTTTAAATGAAATATTTGTAAAGCACTTAGCGCAATTCCAGGTATATCTTAGATGTTTAATAAATAACTTAAATATAATTTAATTTTAATTAATATAATTATATATAATTAAATATATAATACAATTTATTTTAATTAATAATTAAAATAAAATAAATTAAGAATAAAAAACTGTCAAATATGTGGCAAGACCAAATAATCCAAAATAGCAATTACAAATTCAGAAAAGACTGTCCCTAAACTCAGACATTATTCCTTAACAGATTGGTTTTCTTAAAACTTAAGGTAAAAATTATGAAGTAAGACTTTACTGATAGAGATATGGATACAGAGTTTGCAAGCTCTGTATTGGCAAGTATCATTCACCTCAAATTGCATTTGTGCTAAAGATTTATCTTACAGTCCCCCCATGAATATTAAAATTCTGAATTACTTGTAGATAACTAGAATAGAAGGAAGAAAACTCTATAAGCCTGAAGAAATACCTAAGAAGATCTTTGGAGATTTCACAGTACCTGTACCTAAAAATGAGCTGACTGTACTGCCTTCATTGTTCAATGTCATTGGAATAGATGTGAGCTGTAATTTAGATATTCTTTTCTCCTCTTTAGCTTTAATGTTTATCAATATCCACTTAAGAAGTATGTGCTGCTAAATGTTGAAGACTGAGCAGGAAAGACTAATTACCTCTCTAATCCTTTAATTTAGGCCCTCAAGAAAAGGACTCACACATGCAGCCCTTTTTCTAGTGGCAAGAAACTAGAAACTGAGAATGGCTGAATAAGATATGCTATATTGGTGTTATGGAATCTTATTGTTCTATAAGAAACGATCAGCAGGATGATATCAGAGAGGCCTGGAGAGTCTAATAGACAACCAGGGCAGCATGGGAAGGCTGAGAAGTAAAGGTGTCTGTCACTGAAATTGGGAAGGAAACTCTGGACTTGGAGGTGGAGCTGTGCTCTATGAGAACACAGCTAAATTATGAACCTATTTCCCTTCATCTTCCCAGAGACTGAAGTTTTGCAGAAAAGAGGGATTATGCTTCCCATGTGTTGAAGAAAGTTTTTTTTTTTGTTTGTGGTTATAACTTTTGAAGTAAATAATCTTTTTAAAAAGCTTTATTGTGTTAACCTTTAGTGTGTACATTGCAAGAAAGATTGAGGGCATGCTACTAGACAAGAATGCATATGAAAATTAATTAAAATTTTGATAAGACCAATTTATTAACAATGAGGCAGGATAGTTCCAAATTATTATATGCCTTAACGCTACATTTAAAGAGTTGGAAAGTCTCTCAAATAATAGAGGGTATTTCCTGTATTCTTCCCAGATAAGGCCAAATCTGGAATATTGTATTTTTTTCTGGTCAGCATGTTTTACAGAGGTTATTTATGTGGGGAGCATATAAATTTGAAGATTAAAAATTTGAGAGAAGGGTGTGAATTATGAAGGGTTTTGCATACCAAATAGAGGACCCTCTATGACTTTAGCATACATCCCTAATAGAAAGCTTTTAAATGACGACTTATTGTAGCTGTTGCTCTAGTTTGTACTCCAGGAAGATGATTCTAATATTCAATTTAATAATTGAATTGTTTTAATGATTAAAGTGATGAGAGGCAGTATATATGTAATAGACAGCCTTGAAATCAGGACTATTGAGTTTAGTATCTTCCTGTGACACACACTGATTGTGTGACCTGAGTAAAGTCCTTAGTCTTTCACTCAAAGAGGATTCTTATGAAAATAATATATTGTAGGATCAATATATTCCTATTTTGATAAAGGAGTTTACTTATTGAAAATTCCTATACCACTAAAATTTCAGATTTGACAAAATAGTCTTATATTTCAAATCTGAATGAAGACATTTATTTTAAAAAATATAAGACGCTTAATTGCTTTATTCCACATATTAGGGAAACATTATCTTTAAAGCTTTGAACCAATATTCACTGGTTGAAAGAAGGACATATATTTTATTCTGCTTTGTTATTAGTGAAAAGAATGTGACAGGGAAAGAAAGAAATCTGTCTGTAGTTGTCTGAAACTGTTGGGTAAAGAGGAAAGCACCTGCTAGGAAAGCAGTGAAGCTTCTTGGCATGCTAACTTTACTGCACCAGCCATTCCATTATGGTCTTCTCCCAGCCCCCTCTGTGATTTCCTACAAAATCCAGCTCTCCTAATGATCTCATTTAAGTCTGTTCCTAGGTGAGTATTTCATCTTTTTCCTTTCCAGCTAATTCTCCATCTTAAGGTAGAAGTCTTAAAAATTATTATAACTTACCCAGATTCATTCCTCATTGCCCTCCTATTGGCCTTCTCATGACAAAGATTCTGAACTTCCCCATTTTCTGTGCTCCCTAATCTCTCCCTTATTCCCATCATCTTCAACTCAACTTCCCTAGCCCCACCACTTGGGGTAGGAGACAAGAGACTTGGGGGTAGAGTGCAGGAAGCAGTATAGCTGAGTTCTCCCAGTAGTGTCCTCCAAACAATTTAAAAATAATGCTTCAAATTAAAATATGGAATTATATATCCAACAAAAGATTAAGGTGAGGCAATTTTTCCAGTCCAAGACAACTTAGAAGACCAGAAGGTAAGGTCTGAACCTAACTGCAACACTATTTATACTTCTTAAATAAACATAAAAAAGCAGCAGCATCTGATTCAAAAGCAGTAGCAGCAGCTGACCCAGGAGTCACCAGACCATGCATGGCAAAAACTTTATTACAGTATGATCCTGTCCTAGCACTAGAGTAGGAGCAAGCAGTCTTTAGCAACTTCAATGCACATTCCCAATTCTGGGTATTAGTTCTAGGGCATAGAGGAGCATATGTGGTCACAAGGGAACAGGATAGGTGACAAACTGAGAGCACAGACTAAGACAGCAGTGACCATACTCCCAGGATCATACCACCTAGAAAACACTAGAAACACAATAAAATTCCCAGAACTTACTATGAAAACAGCAGAATTATAAAATTGGAAGTCCACAATAGTACTCTCCTTATTTATTTTAGTAAAGATCAACTTTAGAATAAATATGAGCAAACAATGAAAGAAAAGAAAATAACCATAAAAATCTATAATAGTGACAGAGAAGATCAAAACTCAAATTCAGAAACAGATAACATGAAAACATGCACTAGGAAAACCCAAAAGAAAAAGAATTAAGAACTCCCAAAAGAAGCCTTAGAAGAGCTGAAGAAAGAATAGGAAATAAATTTAAAAATCAAATTAGAGTCAGAGTGGTGGAAAAAAAATTGGGGAAATTAATGAGAGCAATGCAAGAAAATTAGGAAAATAGATTTAGCAACTCACTAAATGAAGCACAAAATACACTGAAAAAAATAACACCCTAAAAAAGTATTGACCCAATGGTAAAAGAAGCACAAAATGTCATTAAAGAAAAATTCTTTAAAAGAATTGCATAAATGGCAAAAGATGTCAAACTTCACTGATTAAAAAAAAACTTTTAAAAAGTAAAACTTTAAAAAGTAAAAAGTAAAAAAAAAAGCCAAATGAAAAAAGAGATGCAAAAGCTTACTGAAGAAAATAATTCCCTAAAAATTAGAACTTGGCAAATAGAAGCTAATGATGTCACAAGGCACTGAAAAACAACCAAACAAAATCTAAAGAATAATTCTTAAAACAAAAAATATGAAATATCTCATCAGAATAACTGACTTGGAAAACAGACTGGGGAGAAATAACAAGTATTGGACTGCCTAAAAGCCATCATTTTTTTAAAAAAGATCCTAGACCTCATCTTTCAAGAAATTATCAAGAAAAAGCATCCCAAAATCTTAAAACAAGAGTACAAAATAAAAGGTGAAAAAATCCATTAACCATCTCCTGAAAAATATTAAAAAATGAAAACTTCCAGAAATAATGTAGCTACATTCCAAAACTCTCAGGTCACAAAGAAAAATTTTCAAGTATCTGGAAATAAACTATTAAAATACCAAGGAATCAGAGTCAAGATCACAGAAGATTCTGATCCTGTAATGCAAAGGAGCTAGGATTACAAGAAATGGCAATCTAATTCAACAAAACTGAGTATAATCCCTTAAGGAGAAAAAATAGATATATAATGAAGTAGAGAATTTAATGAAGTAGAGAAAAGACAAGAGCTAAATAGAAAATTTACATTCAAACAAAAGACTCAAGAACAACATCAAAAATTAAATATGAAAGAAAAATTATAAGTGACTTACTAAGTTTAATGTTTGGCATTGCTTTATGTTATGGGCCAGAACTCTTGTGCTTAAAACAAGGATTCTTACAAGGTGTTAAGTCAGTGGAATTGATGAGATAATGGTTATTTAGTTTGGCATGATGATTAATAGTTCTAAGTTCAGTATGGCTGATTTAATTTTACAATAAATAATGGTTTCCTAATGATAGAAGATTGGTTTATACTCAGTGTAGAGCACATAAGCGGGGACTAAGGCCAGATTCATTCAGAGCCATAGAAGACAAGCAGGCTGGAGGTGGGAGCTCAAGCTCTCAGAATCAAGGAGAGAGAGATTCATTCCATCTTTGGTCAGGCTCCTGATGGCTCTACTGGGGGACCAAGAGACTCGTAGACAGAGCCAGAGAAAACAAGAGGACTGGAGGCTGAAGCACAAGCCTCAGACTCAGAGAGATTCATTCATCCCATTTCACACTACTCTGGTGGCAGGCTCTCTTCCTTAGCTTCTCCACTCAAAGCAAGACTCTAGAAGGTCTCTAAGAAAGCTAGCCCGGGACCCAGGCAAGGAAACTAGATTGTGAAGGAGATAATAAAGACTTTGGACTTTAACACCTGGCTATTCTTGTGGTGATTACTCTACTGAAACAATGGCTGCCCCAAGATCTCCAGAAAACCCAATGAGAATATTACAGCTTTATGGAAAGACAATATATATATAACTCCAAGAACTTTATCACTATTAGGATAGTTAGATGGAACATTGTTAAACAAGATAAGGTTTTGAGTTGTTTATATTCATTAGGTTATAATGACTTAAAAAAGTGGAAGAAGTGGGCAAAAAGGAATATATCAAGAAGTGAAAGAAAGAAGAAGAATGGGGAAATCATTTTACATAAAAGAGTCATACAAGGGGCGTCTAGGTGGCACAGTGGATAGAGCATCAGCCCTGAAGTCAGGGACCTAAGTTCAAATGTGATCTCAAACACTTAACACTTCCTAGCTGTGTGACCCTGGGGAAGTCACTTAATCCCAACTGTGAGAAAGAAGAACAAAGAAGAAGGGAGACAAAGAAAGAAGAAGAAGAGAGAAGAAGGAAGAAGAAAGAGAAGAAAAGACTGGAACAGAATCTATTATGCTTCAGCTGAAATTAATAAAAGCAAGGCTAGCAATCATGATTTCATACAAAGCAAGAGCAAAAATAGACCTAATTAAAAGAGAGAATCAGGGAAATATCTTTCTAAAAGGTACTATAGAAAATGAGGCAATGAAGTAATAGTAATACTAAACAGATTTGCACCAAATGATATATGATCCAATAAAGAAGAATAAAAACACTTATTAGAAACATTTTCCCAATAATATGCCGGTAAAAATGACAATACAAATAAACTGACTTAATAGTTATAAAAAATGTGAGTTGTCCAGAAAAACAATGTAGAAAATAGAAAAAAATCAATAACTTATTCCAGAAAAAAAAACTGAATAAGCCATAAGTAAGTTTCCTAAGAAAAAAACAAAAGAGACCAGATAGCTTTCCCATTGAATTCTATCAAATATTTATAGAATAATTAATTCTAGTATTATATAAATTGATTCAATTATTCTGGGCAAATTGGAACTATGCCCAAATGATAATGAAACCACAACCTTTGAACCAGAAAAATACTACTACAGCTATATCGTAAAGAGATTTTTTTTAAAAGGAGAGGAATAGATCTATGAGAATAGAAATATTTATTATAGACCTTTCAGTGATGGCAAAGTATTGGAAATTGAATTAATATTTATCATTTGGGAAATGGCTTATCAAGTTGTGAGGCATAATAGTGATGAAAGACTATTGTGTTATAAGAAATAACAAACAGTATGCTCTCAGGAAAACAAGGTATGATTTACATGGACAGATGTAAAGTAAAATGAAGAGAACTAGAAGCACATTTTCACAGTAATTACAATATTGAATGATGACAATTGTGAATAATTTACCTATTCTTAGCTACACAATGATTCAAAACAATTCTGTAGGATTTAATGATGAAAAAATTCTATCCACCCCAAGAGAAAGAACAGGTAGAGTTTGAAGACATACTGAAACATATTTTATAAACTTTATTTTTTTTCACAAGGTTTTGGAAGGGTACATATTGAAAACTATTTTTGGGTGTGTTCTGAAAATAAAAAAGCTATTATTAAAAACTATTTTTCTTGGGTTTTTTTCATTTTTTTCCTCAACATTTCTAATATAAAAATATGTTTTTCGTGACTGTACATATGTGACCTATACAAACTGCTTACCTAAGAGGATTAGATGGATGGGAGAGAATTTTAACCTCAAAATTTTTAGAAATGAAAATTTGAAATTATTTCTACATATAACTGGGAAAAATAAAATATTAAATATAAAAGTAATTGAAAATTGACCTTATAGAATGATTTGATTTAAGAAGAAATAACTTTAAAAGTACATTTATTAAAGATTATAACAATGAGAAAAATGCAAAACATTATGGGTGGCAGCCAAAACAGTACTTGAAAAGAAATTTGTCTTAGAGAACGTGCCATTCAACAAATTGGCCATTTAATCAAAACACAGAAAGAAAGAAAAATCAACTTATTAAAATGCAATAAAAAGACAAAATAGAAATCCTGAAAAATCACTGAGATTAATAAATCAAATGTTAAAAATGTACTAAGAAACAAAAATAGGAATTATTTTAAGGGACTTAATATATAAATCATTAAAAATTATTAAAAATGAAAGAATAAAACTGAATAAAAAGTTACTAAAGTAACAGGAAAAATCCAAACAAACTCAAAAGAGGGAAACAATATCAAAAATTCTACATATAAACTCTCAAAGGGGAATATGACTTGGTCTCCAGCACAAAAAGTCTTCCTAGACGAGTTCAAAAAGAATTTAAAAATCAAGTAACAAAGACTAAAAGAAAAAGTGGGGGGAAATGAGAACTATGCAAGACAATTATTAAAAAAGAAAGCAATAACAGCTTGTAAAAAAGAACCACAAAAACTGAGTCAAGAAAATGCCTCCTTAAAAATTAGAATTGTCCAGTTGGAAAAAAATATCCATTAAAAGTAGAATTGGAAAGTGGAAAAGGAAATACAAAAACTGGCTGAAGAAAATAAATTCTTAAAAAATACAATTAGGCAAATAGAAGCTAATGATTCCATGAGACATCAAGAATCAATTAAACAAAATCAAAAGAATGAGAAAATAAAATATAAAATAGCTCATTGGAAAAACAACTGATCTAGAAAATAGATTCAGGAGAGATAATTTGAAAAATTTTGGACCTGAAAGCCATGATAAAAAAAAAAAAAAAAGACCTAACAGCATCTTTCAAGAAATGATCAAGGAAATATATACCCTAATTTCTTAGAATCGATATTCACTGAAATAATCCACCAGTTACCTCATGAAAGTTTTGTATCTCCTTTTCCACTTGTCCAATTCTACTTTTGAAGATGTTGTTTCCTTTTTAATGGATTTTATCCAGATGTATGCCAATAAATCTGACAATCAAAGTTAAATGGATAAATATTTACAAAAATAAAAGCTGCTCAGATTAAAAGAAGAGGAAAAAAATACTTAAATAACACCATTTTAGAAAAAAAGAAATTGAACAAGTCATAAATGAGTGCCCTGAGCAAATATCCCCAGAGCCAGATGAATTTACAAATGAATTTTACCAAATATTTAAGGAACAATTTTTCTAATACTATATAAACTCATTGGGGAAACAGTCAAAAAAGAAGTCCTACCAAATTCTTTCTATGACACAAATATGATACTGATACCTAAATCAAAAAGATCCAAAACAGAAAAAGCAAAATATAGACCAATTTCCTAATGAATATTGATGTACAAATTGTAAATAAAATCATATTAAAATGATTACAGCAATTTATCATCAAAATAATACACTATGAAGAGGTGGAATTTATATCAGAATTGCAGACTTGGTTCAATATCAGGAAAATTAGCATAACTGACCCTATCAATAACAAAACCAATAAAAATCATATGATTATCTCAGCACATGCAGAACAGACTTTTTATAAAATACAGTTCCCATTCCAATTAAAAACACTAGAGAGGGATAGTGGATAGAGTACCAATCCTGAAGTCAGAAAGACCTGAGTTCAATTCTGGTCTTAGACACTTACCACTTACTAGCTGTGTGATCCCAGGCAAGTCATTAACCCCAATTGCTTTGCAAAAATAAGTAAATAAACACTACAGAGGAAAGGAATAGTTTTCCCTAAATGATACACAATATCTATTCAAAATCAGCAGCAAGCATTATATATAATGGAGATAAGCTAAAAGCTATCCCAGTAAGATCAGGGTTGAAACAAGTTTGCACATTATCACCACTATTATTCAATATCGTACCAGGAATATTAGACTGACAATAAGAGAAGAGAAATAAATTGAAGGAACACAACTATCATTCTTTGCAGATGACATGATGATATACTTAGAGAACCCTCGAGAACCAACCAAAAAATTATTTGAAATAATTAAAAAATTTAGCTGTCTCAGGATATAAAATAAATATAACTTGTTAAATAGATAGATAGATAGATAGATAGATTCAACAAAGCTCAACCAAAAAAGTAAAAAAAAGAGTAATTCCCTTTAAAATAATTGTATATGATACAAAAAATATTTGGCAGTTTCCTTGCCAAAAAAAATCCAGAAATTGTATCAACACAATTACAAATAACTTTCACAAAAATAAAGTCAGATCTAAATAATTGGAAAAATATCAATTATTCATGGGTAGGACAAGTTAATATAATAAAAATGACAATTCTACCAAAAATTAATTTATCTAGTGACAGATACACAAACTCAATTTTATAGAGCTAGAAAAAAATAACACAATTTATCTAGAAGAACAAAAGGTCAAGAATATCAAAGGAATTGATGAAAAATGCAAATCAAGGTGTCTGGTTATACCACTCTTAAAATTATAGTCAGCAATCATCAAAATCATTATTACTGGCTAAGAGAGAAAGAATAGTGGATCAGTGGAACACATTAGCTACACAAGACACAGTTGTTAATGATTACAGCAGTCTAATGTTTAATAAATCCAAATACTCAATCTTCTAGGATAAAATGTCACTATTTGACAAAACTGCCAGGAAAATAGTACGACAAGAGTCTAGGCATTGACCAACATTTCACACCAGATAATGTTAAAATCATACATCGTAAAAATTAATACCATGAGCAAATTAGAACAATGAATAGCTTACCTGATAGATCTAAGGACCAAATAAAAAACAGCAAAGATTATGAAATTCAAAATGGATAATTTTTATTTCATTAAATTTTATATATTTTGCACATGTGCACATGCATGTGCACCCACACACACAGCAGAAATATATATAAAAGAACTGATTCAAATTTATAAGAATTGGAGCCATTCTCCAATTGATAAATGGTCAAAGAATATGAAAATTAACTAGCTGAAGAAATTAAAGCTAACTATAATCATAAGAAAAAAATTTATAAATCACTATGGATTAAAGAAATGCAAATTAAAACAATTCTTAGGGAACATCTCACATCTATCAGATTGGCTAATGTGACAGAAAAGGAAAACAATAAATATTGAAGAAGATTTGAGAAAACTGGGACATTAATGCATTTAAAGATAGTTGTAAACTGATCCAACCATTCTGGAGAATAATTTAGAACTATGTCCAAAGGGCAATCAAACTATGCATACCCTTTGTTCCAACAATACCACTATTATATCTCTGTCCCAAAGACATCATAAAAAATGAAAAGAACATATTTGTACAAAAATGATTGTCACAGCTCTTTTTGTCATGGCAGAGTTGGAAATTGAGGGGATATCCAGCAACTGGAAAATAAATGAACAATTGTGGTATATGAATGTACTGAATTACTATGGTACAAGAAATGGAATCTGAAAACAGATCAATGCATATTGTATTCACTATTTGTCCTTTTTCTTATGTTTCTTTTTTCACAACATGACTAATGTGGAAATGTGTTTGCAGGATTGTACATATATAGCCTATATCAGATTGCTTATTGTCTTGGGAAGGAGTATAGGGAGTGACAGAGGAAGAAAAAATGTGAAACTCAAAATTTTATTTGAAAACTAATGTTGGAAACTATCTTTACATATAATTTGAAGAAAATAATATTTTATTTACCAACTTATATATAGATATATAATCATTCCAATATACTTAACACCTGTGTCCTCTTATCTACATATACTCTTAAGTGGATTAATGATGAGAATGTTCTTAGGAATTACCAAGATTCATCTTCCCATGAAATGATGTACATAGTTGAATCATATTGAATGTTTTATGATATCTATTTCTTACTTACCATTTTATGCTTCTCTGAAATCTTATATGTCAAGTCAAATTTTCTGTTCTGCTCTGATTTTTTCATTAGGAATAATTGAAAGTCTTCCATTTCATTAAACAGACAATTTTTTTTTCTGTTTTGCTGAGTAGATTATCACTGATTGTAATTCAAGCTTCTTTTTCCTCATGATGTTATAATCTAAGCCCTCTTATACTTTTACCTATAAGCTGTTAAATTTTGAATTATTTTTACTTGGCTCCCCAATATTTCAATTGTTTCTTTCTGGCTGCTTGATATATTTTGTTCTTGGTCGGGGACCTTGGGAATTTGACTATAATATTCCTGAGAATTTTCATTATTAGATATCTTTCAAGAGGTGGACAGGGGATTCTTTCAATTTCTATTTTATCCTCTGGTTCAAGGATATCAGGGCAATTTTTCTGGATAATTTCTTGAAAAACGGTGTCTAAGCATTGATCCAATCCTTTGATCCAATCAAAAATTCTTCTAGTAAGTCCAATAAATCTTAAATTATTTCCCCTGAATCTATTTTCAAGGTGATTTTTTTTCCAACGTGATACTTCACATTTTCTTCTATTTTTTCATTTCATTTCATTTTATTTTATTACTTCTTGATGTCTCTTGGAGTAGTTTGCTTCCATTTCCCAATCCTATTTTTAAGGAATTATTTTCTCACTTGAACTATTCTATCTCCTTTTTCATTTCAATTCTATTTTTAAAAATTCATTTCTGTATATCCTTTTTTCCCAATGTGGTCATCTCTGCTTTATAAATAGTTATTCTCTTCCATGGATTTGTTTTTGTTTGACTAATTCTGTTTTTAAGGAGTTCTTCAGTACATTTTTGTGTCTCTTTTACCATTTGGCATATTTTTAAAAGCTATTATTTTCTTGAAGATTTTTTCATACTTCCTTTACCAAGTTGTTAACTTTTTTCATTATTTCCTTGGATCATTCTTATTTCTTTTCCTAATTTTTCTTCTACCGCTTTGATTTTTTTTTTTTAATTTTGACCTCTTCTAGAAATTTTTTTTTTGTGCCTAAAACAATCTACATTTTTTGACTTTGTTGTCTTCTGAGTTTTATGAGATCTTCCCTTTAACCATAGTAGCTCTCTATGGTCAGTTTCTTTTTCGTTGTTGTTGTTGTTTGTTTGTTTTTCAGATTATTTCTTGACTTTTAACTTTATGTAAAGTTGGGCTCTACTCCTAGAGTGGAGGTGGCATTGTTGCAAAATTTGGAATTTTTGTGCAGCTGTTTTCAGAATCAATTCTGTAAATTTTCCATTCTTCTCAGGTGGGATGATCATAGGAAAGGTATGGTCATTGTTTTCCAAGTCTGTGCTTTGGTCTATGAACAATCACAAATTATTCTATCCTGGAATAGTGACCAGTATTTCTGCTCCCCTGAGCTCACAAACTCTGGAATGCTAATGCTTTTCCTTGCCCTGAGACTTGACTAAGATCTGCATAAAGACAATGCAGCAGTCCTGTATCCAGTCCCAACAAAAGAACCAATGTAATCTTTTTTCTAATCAGTTGTCTCACCACTTTATCCTCTCTTTTGAGCTCCTCCAGAGATCCAGAAAAAAACTGCTGACCCTTGCCTTTTTTACTTCGATTGATGAATAATAGATTATGTTCCAATAATTCTATATTTCCATTTTAAGTGTATTAACTATAAACAACATATTGTTGCATTCTGGGCTTTATTCCAGTCTGTTATTCTCTTTCATTTTATGTATGATTTTTATCACATTCATATTAAGAACTCTGAATGCTAATTATTTATTTTTTCTCCCTCCTATTCTTTATCTACTTTTCTCTTTTTCCCTTCTTTTACCCTCATGAATCTTTATTTTGCTTCTGATTTCTGTCTCCCTTAATCTACCTCCCATTCTATTCCCATTTCCTTTCTCTTTCCCTCTTTTCCTTCTACATCCCTTATTGGCAAGACAAATTTCTATACCCAGCTATGAGTATTATAATCTCCCTCCCTTGAACCATTTCACATGAGAATATTTCAAATGTTGCCTACTCTCTCCAACATTTTCCTTCTCTTATAAATTCTTCCTTGCAAGCTTTATTTATGAGAAATAATATCCTACAGGTACCTTTCTCATTTTCATGCTTACATTTTCCTTTTGAAATCATCTCATTAAAAATAGACAATCTAAGTAAATTCATTTTAATTACCATGATGGTGATAAAGTTCTTATGTATTACATATATCAAATTCCCATTTGGAAATATAAATAGTTTAGCTTTATTGTTTCTCATGATCTTATATTTATGTTTTTAAGCCTCTCTTTTGTGTTTGATTTTTTAAATTGTTTGATTGTTAAATTTTCTATTTGGCAATTCTTGGATTTGTTATTGGGTTTAGATCCACTCTGGATTTTTCTTTGGGATTTTACTTGTATATATTTTCAGTTCATTTTCTTCTGTAAATTTCCCTATTATCATGGCAACTTTTTTAATCAGATCCTTATTAAATTTATTTCTTTGCTCATTTCCCCAGCCTACTTCTTGATGTCATATTTTATGTTTGTGTTGAACTCTGCTCACTTATTGGGAGGAAAGATATCTGGTCTGGGATTCTGTAATTTATGCCTTTCTGCTGTTTTCACAGCTCAGAACAGGAGTCTTTAAGTTTTTGGTACTTCAAATTAGACATCTCAATTTCTTCTATATTTTCTTTTAAAATGGCATATTATTCAAATTCCTTTGAATTCTAGATATCCATCTGTGAGTGTACAGTCATTTGTAAACATCCTTCACAATAATTAATAATCAAAATGTATTCCAACAAGGGCAGAAAACAATAACCCTATTACTTTTCCTTGTATTATTTAACATTAAAAAATGATCCTTTTTGTAATGGGCTGAAGCTTGAGTTGATGCACTGAGGTCCCAAGCACATAAGGCTAAATAGTAATTGGACCATACTCTATTAATATATATGCTTGGAGAAAGAATGGCCCCCGCCCACTCTTTGTGCAAGCCCTGATGTGTTCTATAGGAAATGACTATTTTGGTGGGTGAAGGCAGAGGGGTGGAGAGAGGAGTGGAAAGAGAATGCTGGCTGGCTTCTTGAGGCAGCTGCACACATTGCTATTGCGATCCCCCCTTCATCTCCGATTCCCCTTCACCTCTAATCCTTCTTCACCTCTACTGAGAATAAAGATTGAAGATTTTCCCTTAACCTGAATTCCGGACTCCAGCTGATTTTAAAATATGAGGTTATCACACCTTTTTCTTCATTTTTTTTTTAATGTTAGGGATTCATTTTGGAAAAAAATAGCTTTTTTACAGGAAGAGTTTGAGGATAAATGACATTAGCTTGAAATTAGTCCCTAATGGACAATGATACATACACAAAGGAACATAAATACTGACATATGTAATTTTTTGTAAAGTAACTCCATACTTAAATAATAAATTGATAGTTTGACAGATTACACTAAGAAAATTCTCTAAGCTAGTGTTGTTGATTTAATAATCTTATTTGTTTTGTTTTCACAGCATTTTTATAAATCATAGAAATTTTAGAAGAAAAACAAAAAAAAATTTAAATGCACCTGGGTTCCAAAAGCACTTTAAAATATTAGTTCTACAAAACCATAAAATCTTTGATTCTTATTATAAGTAAACAAGAATGATAAAGCTGCTAGCTAGTAGACATAATCAAAACTTACTAATTATAAATAAAATCTACTTAATAGAAGATATATTTAAATATTTGGAATTATACATGATTCTTGTAACTGTCTAAGCTGCATTTTTAATTGGAAACATTAAGCTTCAATTTGTTAATCCAAAATTCAAGGTATAAAGTTGTTAAAATTTCAGATTACTTAAACTCAAAAGAATCCTTTGGTATATAATAATAATTACACCAAGCATTTTCTACTCTACCAAAAGAAACAAGAATGTTCAATTTGAAAAAAATGTCTCAGGATGACAACTTTTTTCTGAATCCATATGACTATGAAGGAGAGCACACAGGTTCAATCTGAAATATCCTTCTTTGAAGTATGGGAAGAGCCACCCATTTTGATATATCAATTAAATCACTGTATTATTTATGCTGCTCTAAGACCAGCTCATAGTACATTAATCAGAGGATAATTTTTCCTTAATTAACAAGGCTTCCAAAAATGTCATACAAGAACATTAAAAAATAGAATTTAGTAAAAACACATTAGCAACGGACTGACAATCATAGTCATAAAAAGTTTTAATTCAACTAAGTTCAGCACTTTCATGAACTTTACCAGTAATTGAACATTTCACATGCTCAACCATTTCATGTAGAGGCAGAAGAATTATATAGGGAGTCAAAAAGCAAAAAGATGACAATTAATCATATTAATGTGGCATTTCATTTCTGACGGCTTTCTACTTTTGTATTTTTTTTTCTTTTTGTCAAAATGTTGTTCAGAATTTGTCTTGACAGAAAAAGATTCTGATGAATGTTGGAGGAGATTGGGAAAATTGGGATACTAATACATTGTTGGTGGAGTTGTGAACTGATCCAACCATTCTGGAGAGCATTTTGGAACTATGCCCAAAGGGCTATCAAACTGTGCATACCCTTTGATCCATCAATGCCTCTACTGGGCCTGTATCCCAAAGAGATCATAAAAAAGGGGAAAGGACCTATGTGTAGAAAAATGTTTGTAGCAGTCCTTCTTATAGTGGCAAGAAACTTCAACCTGAGTAGATACCCATCAGTTTGGAGAATGACTGAATAGATTATGGTATATGAATGCTATGGAATATTAATATTCTATAATAAATGATCAACAGGATTATTTCAGAGAGGCCTGGAGAGACTTGTATGAACTTATGCTAAGTGAAGTTAGTAGAACCAAGAGATTGTATACAGCAACAGCAAGATTATACAATAATCAATTCTGATAGACATGGGTCTTATCAACCACAAGGTAATTCAGGTCAATTCCAATAGTCTTGTGATGAAGAAAGCCATCTGCACCTAGAGAAAGGACTGTGGGGACTCAGTGCAGACCACAACATAATATTTTCACTTTTTTATTGCTTGCTTGCATTTTATTTTCTTTTTCACTTTTTTTTCCTTTTTGAACTGATTTTTATTTTGCAACTTAATAATAGAAATATGTATAGAAGAACTGCACATGTTTAACATAATGGATTATTTGCCATCTAGAGGAGAAAATAGGGGAAAGAAAGGGAAAAATTTTGGAAACAGGGTTTTGCAAGGGTGAATGTTAAAAATAAACTATGCATATGTTTTAAAAATTAAAAGCTTTAATAAAAAATAAAAAACAGCATTTGTCTTGAAACATTATTTTTTGTCTATTTTCTCATTTCTTTCATATGTATCTCTTAATACCACCAAGCGCGTATTAGTATTAAGTAACATCTGTCTAATTTCCTAAAATGTTAATTTTTCTATCTCTGGCTTATCTAGGTCTATCTATCTATGTACAAAATTTGTGTTGATATACAAATATGCATATAAAAATAATGTATGGACAGGTGGCATGTTGTAGAACAGTGACTCATTGTCTATCTGCATTGATAGAGGGAGTTACCTCACTGGAATTTCCTCTACTGATGAAATCACAGGTCTGGTCAATATATACATCCTGGTATGCACAATAAACATATATCTATTCACTCAAATAGTATCGTAGATTATTGAAATAGCTTCCTAATTGGTCCCTCTGCCTTGTTTCTCTTCATATCACAGTCTGTACTTCACACTCTAGCTAGTGATTTTCCTTAAATATAAATCTGAACCTGTCACTTCCCTATTCAATAAATGGCATTGGCTTCCTGTAGTCTCTAGAATCAAATACACATATACATATATATATATAATTTTAAAACCTTTTACAACATTACCTCAACCTATCTTTCTAGCTTTGCTGTATATCACTTTCCTTGCTGCACTTGATAATCCAGTTTACTTTTTCTCTTTTTCTCACATTCTCATTCCCATTTCTGTGCATCTTCCTTGGGTATCCTTAATGCCTGGAATACCATTTCTCCTAACTTCCAAGTAACAGAATCTCTCTCTTCCTTCAAAATGCAGCTCAGGCATCAACTTCTAACTATAAGTTTTCAGGATCTCCTCAAATGCTAGTGCCTCTTTCCCAAGCTGTTTCAGTCAATTTTACAATGATAAAGATGTGAACAAATAAATGTATAACATTATTTTTTAAAAGCCTCATTAAAAATTCTCATACTTTATGTATATATCTTCATTTTAAAATAATAAAATACTACTTCTGGGAGCCAAGATGATGAAGCAAGCAATGAATCCCTGTAATTCTCCCATATTAACCTCTAGGAAACCATAAAAAAGCAATCCAAGACAGGTCCTGAAACAGTAAGACCAGCAATGAGACAGGGTGAAACAATATTTTAGCCTAGGAAACTTGGAAGATCAATAGAAGAACTATTCTTATAAAGGGAAAGTGAGATGCAAGACAGGAGGCTTCCTAGTAAGCCAGCAGCAGTAGATCCTGTGCCCCAGTGTGGTGGAGGAGGGAATGCCAACATCAGGACTCCTCACATGCCTTAGAATACCCAGGGGACCTAGAGGATTATAGCTCTGGGAAACACTACATGTTTTGGTGTAGTCCTGGACAAATAGACATCCTCCAGGAACCAGACCTTCATGTGCTTCAGCATAACTTTAAGCAAACAGGCATCCTCCATCAACCAGAACACCATTTCAGCACAGCCCCAGAGAAAGAGATATATTCAACCTTACAGGTGCCTAAGCAAACAGGCAGCTGCCAGCATACACCAGGGCAAACAGGCAACCTCCAGAGGCCAGAACACTTCATGCCCTGGGGAAATACAAAAACACTTAACCAGACCTCCCTGACACCACTGCAAGGACCCCAACTCAGTTGCAAAGCCCTATAGCCTCCAGCAGCAACAGACACCTTCCCCCTCACAGCCTCAGCATAGCACTGGCCATGAGGGTCCCTGTGGGCCTCAGGACAACATTAGTGCAGCATCAAATAAACAGCCAGAGCTTGCACCCTAGCACAAGAAGTCTAAGACAGTACTCCTCCAACTCTGGAGGCAGAACTCAAATTTAAAAGAAAGGGGAAAAAGATAAGTAAAAAAAGAAGAAGCTAACCATAGTAAAAAGGGAAATCAAGAAACAAACTCAGAAGAGAATAATGTCAAAACACCTAGGGACAGAGAAAAATAGGAAGTGGTCTCAAGACCAAAAAGTACAAATGATAAGGCTAAAAAGGAGTTTTCAAAATCATATAAAAGAGGCAGAAGAAAAATTGAGGAAAGAAATGAAAGTGAGAAAAGAGAATCATGGAAAAAAGTTTCTAGGAGCAATGTGGAAAATTACTTAAAAATAGAATTGGGCAAATGAAAAAGAAGATACAAAAATCTACTGAAGAAATTTGTTGAATGGAATTGGTTGAATTGGTTGAGTAGAATTGGTTGAATGGAAAAGAAAATCCATAAGCTAATTGAGGAAAACAACACCTTAAAAATTATAATTGGGCAGGTGAAAGCTAATGATCCTCTGAAACATCAAGAATCAATCAAATTCAAAAGAATGAAAATTGGAAGAAAATGTAAAATACATTTTACATGGAGAAAAATGGGGGAAAAACAATTGACCTGGGAAAAAAAGATCCAGAAGAGACAATATCAGAATCACTGGAACCAAAAGGTAGACCTGGACAGCATTTTTCAAGAAATTATCAAGAAGAAATAGGTTTTGAAAGGATCCACTGATCACCCCAAGAAAGATATCCCAAAATAAAAATTCCAAGGAATAGTATATACAAATTTTAGAACTATCAGGTTAGGGGGAAAATACAAATGGTATTCAAATGTTTAGGGAGTCACAATCAGGATTACACAGGACTTGACAGCTGCAACATTAAAGATTTGAAGGTCATGGAACATGATATTTTGGAGGTTAAAGGACCTAGCATTCATTTGAGAAGAAAGAAAAGTGACAAATATTGGAGAGGATGTTGGAAAATTGGGAGACTACTGCAGTGCTGGTGAGTTTGTGAACTGATCCAAACATTTTGGAGAACAATTTGGCACTCTATCCAAAGGGCAAACAAATTGCATGCCCTTTGCTTCAACAACATTACTACTAAATATGTATTACAGATAAATCATGAAAAAGAAAAAATAACCTATATGTGCAAAAAATATTTATAGCAGCTTTTTTGTGTTTGCAAAATATTTGAAAGTGAGGGGATCCCTCTCAATTGGAGAATGACTAAACAAGTTATTTATTGATAAATGTAATGGAATATTATTGTGCAATAAGAAATTATGAACAGGCAAATTTCAGTAAACCTGGAAAGACTTGTACAAACTGATACAAAGTGAAATGACTAGAACCAGCAAAACATTTGCATAGTATCAACAACATTGTGTGATGATCAACCATGACTGACTCAGCTCTTCTCAGCAATACAATGATCCAAGATAAGCTTAAAGAAATCATAAAGGAAAATGCTACATATCCAGATAAAGATGAATAGAATGCAGTTGTGACAGAAAAATCTAAACAAAAGGGAAAAACCATGAGAGAGACAAAAACAAAAAAAGTGAAAATAGCATGCTCTGATCCACATTCAGTCTAAATAGTTCTCTCTCTGCATGCAGATGACATTTTCCATCCCAAATCTACTGGAATTGTCTTGGATCACTGAATTTCTGGGAAAAGCTAAGGAAAGTGATCATCACACAATCTTGCTGTTATTGTATACAAGGACCTCCTTGGTCTGCTCACTTTACTCAGCACAAATTCATATAAATCTTTCCAGGCTTTTCTGAAATCACCTTACTCATCATTTCTTATAAAACAATAGTATTCCATTGTATACCAATACCACAATTTATTCAGCCATTCCCCAACAAATGGACATCTACTCAATTTCCAATTCCTTGCCACCACAAAAAGTTGCTACAAACCTTTTTGTATATGTGTCCTTTTCCTTCTTTTATGATTTTTTTGGGAGAGATACAGACCCAGTAGTGACACTGCTGGACAAAAGGTTTGCAGATTATAGCCCTTTGAGCATAGTTCCAAAAGCACATGCTATTATTATACTAATTTTACAGATAAGAAAATCAAGGCAGATGAGATAAAATTGTTCAAGTTCACAAAGCTAATAAGTAACTGCTTAACTTCATGGCTAGGCCCTCTATACATTATGCAACTTACATGGGAAATTAATAATAATTTTCACTAGTTCTTGATAGTTTCTTGATTGACTTTGAAGTATAAATAGTCTGAAAAAAATCCCATCTATTTGCTATCTCCACTTCCTTCAAAATATTTCAACTCTTTTAAAATCATGTCAACTCTATAACAAAAGTACACTGTATATATTTGTATGTATTTGGTGTGGTTTGACTGTTTTTTTCCCCCATTTTAAATTTATTTTATTTAGTGAATTTCAACTTTCTTCAGATGTGAATTCAAGATTGTAATGGTAGAATTCAATATGGTGGTACTATTGCCCTTTATGGTGAAAAAAAAATATTTTTAATATCCTTGTAGATCATTTCCATTTTCAGTAGAATATTAATCTTCCATTTTTATTCTCAAATTATTCATTGTGGCTCAAAGATACACTGCTGATGAAATAAATAAGGCAACATTTCCCCATATCATTTAATACTAAAGGAATTTTAGGTTTTTTTAAAGAAATAAAATCTTAAAGAAAAAAAGTTAAATTTTATTAAGAAAATGAAAACCAATAAATTTAGTTTGTAACAAGATCAGATTTCACAAATTATATGGCTACTAAAAGTAGTTTACATGCTAATAAGGTTCAGATTTGCATAAACAAATTTATTTCAATTAGCAATACAAATGGTAATCATATCAAGTCAAAACAAAATTTTATTGAGAGAATATATAATTATATAAAACACTACTGAATCTTTGAAGTTAGTTCTTTGGTGAAATTGAATAAACTATTTGAAAAATCTTATTTGAATAACAGAAGTTATTTTTTAAAGTTTATCTCAGCTTCATTTTAATTTATTTCAATTACATCTAAGATATGGGCTTCCCAAGTTTCAGTGTATGTAAAAGTCCTCTTATGTTAAAAAAAAAAATACACTAACATACTGTATTCAATAAGCTAGTAACCAACAAATTAAGATATAACAGAAAACCTTGAGATCACATTAAGAAGTATTAACTTTTGTAACGTAAACAAGTAAATATTTATTTTCCTCAAATATGAAAAGATACAAAAATCTTTCCCAGAAGCAACACATCTTTATAAATTATTTCTATTTATACTTTCATTTAAAAAGTTGCTTTTTAAAAATTAATCCATTCTTCCAACTACAAAAGCTTCTTACCTCAAAGTGCAATAATCAAGCAAAATAAAGATCTATCTTAGCTGTCTGAAATATGTTTTTTTTTTTCCTGTATTTTAAATTTATCACTTCTCGATTAGGAGGGTTTTTTTTTGTTGTTTAGTCATCAAGTCAATTCCTACTCTTCATGATTACATGAACCATATTGTCTGTCCATGAGATTTTTTCAAAGATAATGTGGTGGTTTGTCATTTCCTTTGTTCAGTGGATTAAGGCAAAAGAGGTTAAGTAATCTGTCCAGCTATTATGTATCTAAACCTGGATTGGAACTCAGATCTTTTTGACTCAATACTCAGTGTTCTACCCACTGAACCTACTAACTACCTCCTATGAGGAGTTAGTGAATTTTTTTTTCTTCTTTCTCTTATATCCAATGTTGTTTACCATTGTGGTAATCAGATGAAAAGTCTTTGAAAAGTTTTTATTATTATTATTCTATTTTGTTCGTTTGTCTCTGCAACAAAAGTTTTCCAGGATTTTTCTTCTGAAATTACTCATTTCATTATTTTATGGTCTGATAATATACAATTGTATTCAAGTAACCCCTTGCCTTAATAGGGGCAAAATTTTGACTAAGAAAAAGAGGCTGTTTTGATTTCTTGGAGTAAAGCTAGCAGTAGTGTTAAGGAGGTGTGTAGAATTTGGTAATTTTCTGGGTATAGTTCCAAACTGCTTTCCACAATCACTGTGCTATTCCATAGCTCCATTAATAGTGTATTAATGTTCCAGTTTTCCCATAATCCTTTGAATATTTGTCATTTTTCTCTTTGGTTATCTTTGCCAGTTTTATAGTGAAGTGGAACCTCAAAGTTGTTCTAATTTGTATTTCTCTATTTATTGCAAACTAATTGATATTGCTGTTGATAGCTTGGACTTCTTCAGAAAATTGCTTATTTATGTGTTTTCACTTTTTATATAATGGTGCATATCCTCTGAATTTCAATCAATTGTTTATACATATTGAGAAAAAAAAGATATTTATCAGAGAAACTTACAAAAAATATTCTTCCAGTTCCCCATTTCCTTTATAACTTTTTTACATTAGATTTGTTGATTTTTTTTTTACTTTTCTATAGTCAAAATTTAACATTTTCTTTTGTGTGATCCTCTCATTTAATCATGAGTTCTTCCCTCCCTCTGTCTCTGTAGTATAAGCAAGAGTCACCCCTACCACCACTTGAAGAAAATCATCTCAGCACACAGACTAAACCAGATTAAGTTTAACCTGTGGATCTCAAACCTGTTGGTAAAGACTTTACCTTAAGGAATAAGCAGATCAGAACATTTTTTCTAATAGTCCTGAAAATAGCTAATACAGGTACTGTGGAAGACATACAACTTGGTCAGGCATCAAAGAGGCCAACATCATCCATGGTATTTTGAATCATTGCCAGAAATCTTAACTTTCAGTCTTCCACTAGATTTCAATGATTTAGGAAGAAAGAGTATGTCTGATGACTTTATGTAACTCTGTCTCCTTTAAATCTAATTCATGCACAGGATAAGACATCACACGTGATATCACTAGTCCTCTTTGTTTACTTCTTTTTGTATATTGTATGCCTAATCTGTTCTATTGATCAATATTTCTTTTTTTATAATGACCAAAACATTTGAATAAATGCTAATTTGCAATACAATTTATGATTCTGTCATGATAGAGAAATAACTCATCTTAACAGTCTAACTTGTAATTAGCATATAAGAAAAAGGATAATGAGATATAGTACAAAGACTATTACACTTTAAATCAGAATATTTGGACTCCAGTTCTAGGTTTGTTACTGTATAATCTTTAAAAAATCATTTGATTACTCTTTGCCTTAATTTTTTTATCTTTAAAATGATTATCATTTATTCTACTGTCTATCTCACAGGATACATATACATAGGCTAGTAAGAACTAGTCAAATGGAAAATAACGTGTTTATTAGTTTTCTTAAAACATTACATAAATACTAGATTGAAAGATCACTTGAGGCAAGAACTGTGTTTTTCATTTTTTATCCCAAGAGCTTAATATAGAGAAGATATTTTAATCAAAGATTATTGAATTAATTTTTTCTGAAATGTACATTTTTAGACTAAGGTGAAGTTTTTATCATTTTATCACTCTAAAGATAATATCCACAAACAATTTTTTTTTTACTTTATAGCAGTATAAATGAATACTAGAATAAGAATGCAAATTAATAAAAACAGACTTCAAAGATAGAGAAAGATAGAAAGGCCTGGTATGGTATGCCCCATGTGGTCACAAAGAGTCAGATGTGACTAAATGACTTAATAACAAGAAATTTTAAAAAATAAATAAAAATAGAGATCGGCTTCAGGGAGTCATTGATAGCAAGAAAGATCTAGAATACATGAAAATATTTATAGTAACCCTTTTTGTATTAGCAAGGATAATGAAGTAAAAGAGTGAAATGAATTTGTATAAATTGAAGTTGGGAGAAGAACTAAAATTTTAAAAAAAGAATATAAGTAAAAGGGGAAAAAAACAACCACCATTAAATAATTGAAGCAGTACATTATTCATTATAAAATATAAACTTTGTTCTAAAAAGGAAATATGTTCCTTTTGTTCTGGCTCTGTTCCTTTGAGCTGTGGGCCCACAGGTATACAGCAATATTTATAACATCAGAAATTTTTTGAAGTATTAATTCATTTTTACTTATTTTTCTCTCATTTTTTTAAAAAGAAAAATGTTTCAGAGAGGCTTGAAGAGACATGAACTGATGTTGAGTGAAATGAGCAGAACCAGGAGATCATTACACACTCCAACAACAATACTATATGAGTATATATTTTTATGGAAGTGGATATCTTCAATAAAGAGAAGATATAATTCAATTCCAATTGATCAATGATGGATATAATCAGTTACACCCAGAGAAGAAACACTGGGAAATGAATGTGGATTACTTGCATTTTTGTTTTTCTTCCCAGGTTATTTTTACCTTCTGAATCCAATTATTTTTGTGTAGCAAGAGAACTGTACAGTTCTGCATACATATATTGTATCTAGGATATACTATAACATATTTAACATGTATAAGACTACCTGTCATTTAGGGGAGGAAGTGGAGGGAGGAAAGGGAAAAGTCAGAACAGAAGTGAGTGCAAGGGAATGTTGTAAAAAAAAATTACCCATGCATATGTTCTGTCAATAAAAAGTTACAAAAAAAGTATTTTTACAAGATCTGAAGCGTAAATCCATCCCATTGTTAGAATCCATAATTCCTGAGCCACCATGTATTAGTGACTAATACCAGGCTTCCTAGAAATTGCAGTATAAAACCCTTCATTCTTTCATAAGAGCTATTACTCCTCCTAGAAGGCCATTGAGTTCATTGACAATTGTATCAAATATTGTTGACTGCATCAAATATCCAGATATGTACTGACATCAAATGAAGTTCAGTATCTAGAGTGATTTAACCAATAAGGCAAATATCAAAACAAACAAATAACTCCTCTTTATAACAAGAAAGAAATAATGAACGAAAATACAAAGATGTGGTTTCCCACATTTCTCATCCCTTGTATAATTATACTATATCAGATAGGAATAATTTGTCATATCTGATTTATTTATTCTAGTTTATATATGATCTCAAGAAAATCAAACCTTAGTAAATTTAACCATTAGTAAATTTCTGCTCAGAGTCAACATGACTAAGGGCTTTTGATGAACAACCTGATATTAAGGGCCCAAGACCTGAGCAAAACAGTGAATCAGACTATAATTCTTCCCACATTCTTTCTTTCTTCAAACATATATTAAGTATCCACTTGTGCACTTGATAGAAAAATATTAATTACATATAACTTGGTTTTTAAGGTCACATGACAGAAGATGATGGAATAGCCAGCTTTCAGCATAAATCCCAAGATTAGCCTTCTAAATAATCATAGAACTTTCAGAAGATATTATAGCAAGAATAGAATATGAAGAGAAGCACAACTAACTAATTTAAAGATCTATCAAAACAGACTTCAGAACTAATATGCCTAAATCATTCACCTTAAAATTTTTGCAACTTATCTAAGCCCCCAGAGAAAAATAAACTGTGTAATGGCAGGAAATCCAGCAGAACAGAGCATCAACTCTCTATAAAGATTTTGAGAAAATTCTGGGAAGAAAGAGAGTAGATCAGAAAATTCCAGTAGATCCAGATTTTCCCCACAAACAAAACAAAATTGCCCCAGTGACCTCCTAAGGACTACATGAAAAAACCCAAAGAAAAACACCAGGATATAAGTTTAACCAGATTGAAGTGTAAACACTTCCAGGCTAGCTCTACTGAAACAGCAAGCAGAGAATTTGGAGCTACATGGGTTCAGAGGTAGCCAAAGCCCAAATCACCCAACTTTCACCTCCCACATAGTATGGGGAGTTAGGAGTCTGAGTCCAGGAAGACTAAGGGAATCACGGATAATAAAAAAAAAAAAGAATAGGCCCAGTTTTACTGTTGAGATATGGCCTTAGAGAATAAGAAACCAACATATACAATGAGTGTAGAAGCAGTGGGTCAGGGTAGATGCTGACTGTGGATACTTAACAATAAGGTAAAGTTCTTGGTTTTGAGTTCCAGGGCAGAAGAGAGAACTGAAGTCAAGCCAGAGGCATAGTCTCCCATACCTCAGGACTAGAGATAATAACATTAATAAATTATTATTTAAAAAACAGCAGGCAAAGGAAAATGAATCCAAACAAGATAATTACTATGAGAACAGTAAAGATCAGTAATCATCTTCAGAGGATACTGAAGTAAAAAAAAATATGCCTCCTACACATCTTACCCCAAAAAGAAATGTTAAATGATTACCTGATAAAAAAGAATTTATAGAAGAGCTCAAAAAAGACTTTAAAAAATCAAATGAGAGAAATCAAGAGAAAAATAATTTTTTTTTAAAATCCAAGAAAAACAAGAAGATTATGAAAAGAAAGTCAACCAAATAGAAAAGGAGATCCAGAGTCTTAAAAATGAAAATTTCTCTTTGAAAATTAGAATTTCATGAGGGGAAGCCAATGAAATTATAAGAAACCAAAAATAATAAAAAATATAACAAATGAAAAAAATAGAAGAGAATATGAAACTTCTTTAAAGAAAGACAATATATTGGGAGAAAAGACCACAGAGAGCCAACATAAAAAGAATGCAGTACCTAAACTCTATTACCAAAAAAAAAAAAAGAACCTTGACACAATAATACAAGATATAATCAAAGTTGTCGCAAAGGGATAGAACAAGAGAGGAAAATATTTTTTAAAAATCCATTGATCACCACCTGAAAGATTACCACCCTAAAAGGAAAATATAGTACTATCAACATTGATAAATTTTAAAAACCCCATATCAAACAGAAAAATTTAAATGCAACAAAAATAAATACAAATATACTAGAGCTACAATTAAAATTATGCAGGATTTCTCAGTGACAACAATAAAAGATTACAGCCCCAAAATAGTATATATCAATAATCAAAACAACTAGAGTTACTGCAAAAAATATTATATCCAGCAAAATCCAATATAATTTTGAATGAAAAAATGATAATTCAATGAACTGTCAGATTTTCAGTATTAAGTTTCAAACAATACATTAGAAAATTTAACATATAAGTTATAATGTCAAAGACTAAATTAAAGGACAGATTGTTCAAAGGATAAACTGTTTATGTTTTATGTTTTATATGTGAAAATGTAAACCATATGTCTAAGTTTGACATTAATAATTGTGTGTGATATATACATAAATACATATATATATACTATACTTAACTTTTGCCTGATTTGGGAAGGGAGAAGAAAGGAAAGGGGGGAAAATAAAAAGTGCCCAAAAGAGAGTGAAACTAGCAGAACCATGAAAACATAATACATAGTAACAGCAAGACTGTGTGATGATCACTTATGATAGAATTAGCTCTTCTCAGCAATTCAGTGATCCCAAGTCATTCCAATAAACTGGGTAAAAAATGCCATCTGCATCCAGAGAGAGAGAGAGAGAGAGAGAGACTGAATACATATCAAAGCATATTATTTTCACTTTTTTCCTTTATTTTTCTTTTTCATGTTTTTTGCTTTAGTTTTAATTTTTCTAACATGACATATGAAAATATATTAAAAATGAATATATATTATATATATATAAAACCTATATCAGATTGATTACTAGCATAGGGGGAGGGAGAAAATAGAAGAAAAAGGGTTGAAAAAAATTTGGAACTTGAAAACTTACAAAAATAAATGTGGAAAAACACCTTCATATGTAATTGGAATAATAATATACTATTAAAATAAATTTTTTATAAAAGGACACAGCAGAGAACAAAAGAAAATCTACAAGGAAGCAAAATAAAGAAGCACAGTGGTGAATAAAATGTATTCTATTATTATATATGCTTTCTTGAAATGGACATGTATTATTACATATTTTAAATCCTCCCTGATGCTCTGCTGGGCACATGACAATAATTTTTTCCCCTTTTTCTGTCTTTCTTTTTCTTTTTTTTCTTATTTTGTAACATAGTTTTAAATATATGCATTTTTAAAAGAAAGAAAGAGAAAAGTTTGCAAATGAGATGGAAACCTCCCCTAATACTTATGGTGTGTAAGAAATATAATAGTCTCTGCTACCTATTAAACAGAGAAGCCCAGGAAAACTGAAAAGATCTAACAGGGAAACTGAATAATATTGTCTGAGTAAGACCACCAATGGCCCAGAGTCTAGAAGGGAATTTGGATGTCAACTAGCCTTAAATTCCCCAATAGTTTTCCTTCCCCTAACTAGTATCAATTATCATCAATTCTCAGGACAGATTCCTCTCTCCCTAACCTAATGCCAAGTTCTGCTAAATCCAGATAAGAATTCTATAAAATCCACCAGATTTTACTGCTTTGGGAAAGAGTATCTGATTCTGGAGAACAATGTATGTATATTCAACAGTCTCTTTACCCTTTGTTTTGTGCGTTCAATTCACTTCAGTAGCTTTTCAGCCATGCCCAATTCTTCATGATACAATTTGGCATTTTCTTGGCAAAGATACTGAAAAGTTTTTTTCATTTCCTTTCCCAGCTCAGTTGTAATTACAGATAAGGAAAGTGAGGCAAACAGGATTAGTGACTTCCCCAAGGTAACACAATTATCTCTCCTTAATAAAGATGGCTTGATTTATTTTCTTGCTGTGAACTCCATGTTTACTTGAATTGCACTTTTGAAATGTTCCTAATGTTATAAGACAGTGCAAGAGCAAAGCAGATGGTAATGGATCATCTTTAATGGAATTTCTACTAAATATGATAAAATAAATATTTTTCTGATTACTAAACCATTTTGACACTAAAGCAGTTTCCAGGCTGCATTGGTAATTGCTTCCTAGAATGATGGCTCCAAGATAAGACTATAGAAGCAGGATCATTGGTCTTTGGGGTGTCTCCTTTTCCAGTAATCTTGGACTTTTCTTTCCATTAGTGGCAGCTGGTTAAATACTTGATATCAACATGGGCAGGGAAGATCATAACAATTTCTCCCCTCCTTGATGGCTATGGAGCCCAGGCTTGGAATAAAACATTATCTAGAAGGAACTAAATCATTCAGGATTTGGGGTTTAGAGTGTTTTCTATCTGCATCGGGGTTTAAAGGAAGGTTCTGGTGTTGGTTGATGAGTTAAACTAGCCTGACACATACCTTCCTAAGGGCCTCTTATTTCTTCAGCTAGATTGGCTTGCCTGACAACAGATAGCAATTGCTCAACAATTGGTATTCATGACCACTGGTTGGGAATAGAAAATCAAATAGAGATGATTATTACATAGCTACCACTTTAGAAAACAGATAAGGTAATGAACAAAAAAGTAAGAAACTCAATAAGAGAAACTGGGAATAGTCAGAATCTGTTTTGAGGAAAGCAGCCAGACAATACTATTACAAAGATGATATATCAAAAAGCAAATAATGCAGAGATAAAGAAGGTCAACAAAGAAAGTTAGGGGAAAGGTTGTAGCCCCTAAGTAGGAAAAAATCAAGAAAGACTCAAAGAAAAAAGAAAAGCCATGGACACAGAGATCAGGAAAAATTATAACACAATGAAGAATGGCATTATGTACCAGAAAATAAATCAAAAATCCCTAGTGAAAAAGAAAGTAAAATTAATTTTACAAGTTCCTCCAAAAATAAGGAATTAACAGTAAGAGTTTGGAATACTTAAAAAATCAAATAGAAAAGTTATTTTCTTCAGTATTTTTGTACCTCTTTTACCAAGCTGTTAACTCTTTTTTGCATGTGATTATGCTTCTACATTTTAGTTTAGAGTTAAAAGACAAGAAATAGACTAGAAAACTAACAAGGAAAAAAAAAGATCCTGACTATAGGAAGATACTATGGTGAAAGGAAAGATTAAAACAGAAACTCAAAAGAAGACAACAGGTGAAAATTGCAGCTTCCAAAGGTTCAAATTAAAATGTGAATTTTCTCAAATCATGGGAAAGTTCAAAAAAAATTTTAAATCAAATAAAAAGGAAAAATTAGGAAAAGAAATTAGTAGTGCAAGGGAATCACACAGACAGACACAGACACAGACACACACACACACACACACACACACACACACACATGCACAAGAGTTAACAGCTTATTAAAAGAGATACCAAAAATACTGAAGAAAATAATACCTTAAAAATAGAATAGACCAAACTGTCATTTAAAAAGACACAAGGGGCAGCTAGATGGTTTAGTAGACAGAGCACCAGTCCTGAAGTCAGGAGAATCTGAGTTCAAATCTGGTCTTGGACACTTACACTTCCTGGTTGTGTAACCCTGAGCAAGTCACTTAACCCCAATTGCCTCAGCAAAAAAAAAAAAAAAAAAAAAAAAAAAAAAAAAAAAAAAAAAAAAAGACAAAAAATCAAAGAAGAAAAAAATCTTTACAAATGGAGAAAAAGACATACAAATATTCCTTTAAAAACAGTCATTTGACCAAATGGAAACTGAGGTACAAAAGTTCAATTAAAGAAAATAAAGCCTTAAAAAATTAGAATTTTGCAAATGGAAGATAATGACTCCATGAGATATCAAGAAACAATAAAATCAAATCAAAAGAATGAAAAAAATAAAATGTGAAATATCTCATTATAAAAAACAACTGACTTATAGGAAAGGAAAGATAATTTAAGAATTATTGGACTGCCTGAAAACCAGGATCCAAAAAAAAAAAAAAAAAAAACAGAATAGACATTATCTTTCAAGATATTATCAAGGGAAAACAGCTCTGAAATTTTACAACCAAAGGGAAATGCTGAAATTGAATTAATCCACCAATGACCTCTTGATAGAAATCCCATAAGAAAAACTCACAAGAATATTATAGACAAATTTCAGAGCTCCCTGATAAAGGGAAAATGTTCCAAGTAGTCAAAAAAAGAAATAATTCAAATATTGTGAAGCCATTGTCTAAATGACACAAGATTTAGCAGTTTCTAGAATAAAGGATCAGAAGTCTTGAAACATGATACTCCAGAGGACAAAGGTGCTAAAATTACAACCAAAAATTACCCACCTAGCAAAACTGAGCATAATCCTTCAGGGGGAAATGGACACTCAGTGAAGTAGAAAATTTTCAAGCATACTTTATAAAAAAAAAAAGAGAAAAGCTAAACAAATAATCTGATTTTCAAAGACAAGACTCAAGAGAAGCATAAAAACGTAAGCAGGAAAGCGAAATCATAAGGGATTCAATAAAGTTAAACTGATTACATTCCAACATGAGAAGATACTTGTAACTCCTGTGTTATTAAGACAATTAGAAGGAATGTATATAGACAGATAACATGAGTGAGATGAATATGATGTGATGATATCTAAAAAATTAAAATTAAAGGGTGATGGAGGAATGTACTGGGAGAAAAGGAAAGGAAGAGGTTAAATGGGTAACTTACCTCCCATAAAAGAGACAAGACAAAGCTTTAACAAAGGAGGGGAAGAGGGAGGACCAGCAGGACAGTGAGTTAATCTTACTCTCATCAGAATTGGCTCAACGAAGTAATAACATACACACACACAATTGGGTATAAAAACCTAGTTTGTCCCATAGGAAAGTAGGAGGAAAAAAGTATGAGAGAATGGAGGAAATAAGAAAGAAAGGGCAGACTGGGGAAGGTCAAAAGAAAAACACTTGAGGAAGAAGAAAGTGAAAAGAGAGAGAGAATAGAATAAATAAGGCAGGAAATAAGATGGAGGGAAATTGCTACAGTTAGCAATAGTAACTATGGAAAAAATTTTGAACCAAGTTTTTCTGATAAAAGCTTTATTTTTTAAACATATAGAAAATTAAATCATTCCCCAAATGATAAATGACCAAAATATATGAATAATTTTCAGATGAAGTAATAAAAGTTATATATAGCCATGTGAGAAAAATGCTCTAATTCACTATTGATTGGAAAAAATGCAAATAAAAGCAATTCCGAGGTACTACTTCAAACATATAGATTGGCTAATAGGACAGAAAAAGAAAATGACAAATGGTGGAAGGGATGTGAGGAAAATGAGACATTAATGCACTATTACTGGAGTTGTAAACTAACTCAATTATTCTATAGGACAATTTGGAACTATGTCCAAAGGGGTAAAATACTCTTTGATCTGGCAATACCAATCCTGGGTTTATATTCCAAAAAGAAGATATTTTTTAAAAGGGAAAAACCATATATATGCTTATATATACGTGTGTGTGTGTGTGTGTGTGTGTGTGTGTGTGTGTATAATTTATAGCGGCTCTTTTCTAGTGGCAAAAAATTGAAAGGATGCCCATCAATTGAGGAATGGCTGCACAAACTCTGGTATTTGAATATGATGGAATATTATTATGTTATAATAAATGATGAGTATGATGATCTCAGAAAAAAACAGAAAAAAACTTACATGAGCTGATGCAAGGTAAAATGTACTATGTACAAAGCAAAAGCAATATTGTGAATGACATAAATATTCTCAGCTATAAAATAATCCAAGACAACTCTGAAGTATTTATAATGAAAAATGTTATCCATCCCTAGAGAAAGAATCACTGCTATCTGAATACAGATTGAAGCATATTTTTTAACTTTATCTTTTCTTGAGGGTTTTTTGGGAGGTCTAAATTTTCTTTCAAAATGTGACTATTGTGGAAATGTTTTGCATGATTATATATATATAATATATACATATAACTATATTAAATCATTTTCCTTCTCATTAGGGGAGTGGGGAAAGAAGAAGGAAGAGAATTTGAAATTCAAACTTTTGAAAATGAATGCTGAAATTGTTCTACATGTAACTGGGGAAAATAAAATATTAAATTAATTTAATTAAAATAAAGCAGCCTTCAGTTCTCCCTCCCAAAAAAAAACAGCAAAAAATAAAATAAAATAAAAGGGGTGAAAAAAGTAGTACTCAAAAAGGAGAAAGAAAGAAGAATGGAAAAAAATATCTTCTAAAGGAGGCAATAAAGAGCTTTTGCAAAGAATAGGAGGTAGGGTAGAATATTTGAACCTTCCTCTCATCAGAATTGACTCAAAGAGAAAATAACATAGATACTCAGGTATAGAAATCTCTCTTCTCCTATATGAAAGTAGAAGAAGAAAGGGAGTGAAAGAAGGGGCTTTTAATAGCAGTAATGGTGTTTGGGGGAAAGTGGTAGTCAGAAGCAAAACACTTTTGAGGATGAACAGGGTGCAAGGAGAGAGAGTAGAATAAATGGGAGAAACAGGATAGAGGGAAATCCAGTTAGTAATAACTATGCAAAAAAATTCACAACAATTGTTTCCAATATATATAGAGAACTGTCAAAAAATGTAAATGATCCCTTCTCTAATAGATAAAAATTCAAAGGGCATTGACAAGCAGTTTTCAGGAAAAGTCATCAAAGCTATCTATAGCCATACCAAAAAAAAAAAATGCTCTAGATCCCTATTGATTATAGAAATGCAAATTAAAGCTATTCTGAGATGCTACCTCACACTTATCAGATTGGCTAATATGATAAAAAAAGGAAAATGACAAATGGAAGGGATATGGAAAAATTAAGACACTAATGGTAGAGTTGTGAACTCATCCCACTGTCTCAGACAGCAGTTTGAAACCACATTCAAAGTGATATAAAACTGTACACATCCTTTGACCCAGAAATAACACTATTAGATCAATTTCCCAAAGAGATTTAAAAAAAAAAAGGATCTGTACAAAACAGTACAGCAATTGCTTGACTTCTTGAGGAAGGGTGTTAGAAAGGAAGAAGAGAACTTTATACTGAAAATTTTAAAGGGCAAAAATAGTTTTTATATGTAATTGGGGGAAAATATAATACTAAATAAATATTTTAATTAAAAATAAATAGATGTTAATATTGAAATGAGGATGGAAAAAAAGCTCTCAAGGAAATTAATACAAATGAGAGAATAGGCCCTTCAGTCATTAGAAAGTTCACTTCCCTTCTCATTTTTAATGCTAGATTTTTTAGTATAGAAACTTTAAATTTCATGTGACTCTTGTCACTTTACTTCTTGAAAACTATTAGAGGAACTGATTATTGATTACAGCTGGACAAATGGGAGTAGAGCTGAGAATAATTCAGCATTCTCTTTCTTGAGATAATAAAATGAAAAAAAAAAACTTTAAATAATTCCAGCAAAACATCCCTAATGATTGGTAATGATTTATGTGACTAAAGATAATAGAATTTATTCTGGATCTTATTATCTTAATTAGGATAGAAAAGGATTTAGAAATCTTAAAATTCAGAAAACACTTTCAAATATTATAGGATAGCTCATTAATCCCCCTCTCTATCTTTTTATATCTTTTCTATTGCCCTCATTTTCTTGATTTTTTTTCTTCTTGGTAGCTTTACCCATACTATTTTAGTTAATATTTTTCCACTTATTTCTACTTATACATTCATTCAATATTTATTAATTATTTTTCATTATTTATGTTCTTTTCACTCTTTCCACAAAAGGCCAGTGATTTTAGCTCTTTTTCCTTCTTTTCTATATTCTTCCTTTTATTCATTCAACATATATAATTACAGCTTATATGCCCATGCCTGATACAAAGAAAAAGGACATAGGCCATTTACTAGCAGACCGCATCTTTAGAGTCACACAAAAGTAATTAAATATCTACGAGATACCATTGTACATAATATTCACTGAATATTAAAAATATGTCAGTAGAACAGAGCTTATAGTTGCCTTTATAGAAATACACCTCTCATGAATATGTACAAAACCATATAAGATTTCTCCAAAAATGCAACAGTAGTAGGGGAGCACAAAATTGGGATTTCTTTCAACTTGTTCTGATTTTAACCTCTAGCCCTCTGGGAAATCCAAGTGCTTTCTATGAAATGGTCTAATTCAGCTTTTAGGAAGCAGAAGGATATGGCTTATTCTATCTGTTAGGGGTCATCAATGTAACTTAGATCAGAAACTTCAGGAAGTTTTTGCATCTGGGGACTCAGTTCAGATGTTGGTCCTTACTTTACATGTAAGGCATCTCTTAGATGTACCTCATTTGTATCTTACAAAAAGTCCCTGTCTTTCTGGAATGAGGCTTCAGGAGGCTTGGGGGCATATACTCATTCTAGCTATTAAGGATAAACATTCAACTATGGTCTTAAAACTATAATGAATCCTCTACTTTGGGGAATCACATGTCCTAAGGGCCTATACTGGCTTCATTCTCCAACATTACAGTACTCTAGAAAATATATGGGCACAAAAAAATCTGGTAATTTTCTAAGAAATTTTTGAATTCCTGTGAAATTTTTTCATCCCCATAATTCAGAATTAATATCTGGTAAGAAAAAAAATTCTCTCCCATTTCATTCCTATATATCATCGCCATACTCCTCCACAGTCATGTTTATTTCTGTCTTCCATTATACTATATTCTCTGAAAAAAAAAACCACATCATTATATTTATTGCAAAATTGATTTTCCCTTGAACTTCCTTATTTTTTAAAAGAAACATCAAAGCCCTGTAGTCATTATATATTCTAACATCTCCCTAGAGTAAACAGAATATACCCATGTAAGTCAAGTTACCAGCACAACCTTGATCACTTCCCCTCAGATCCAGAGGTAAGGATTTTCCTTGACACCCCATATATTCCAAGTGTATGTAAGTAGGATTGGAAGAACAATCAAGATCGTTGATTTTGCTTTAAGTTTAGTCCTCATAACTGTTATCTAGGGATGCAATTCCTTTGAAGAAAGGCAGTTCCCCACACTGACAACCAATTTCCTTCCACATAGGAAGCAAAGCATCCCAGCTAAAGCAGCAAGGTAACTTAAGGGAGAAACGAGAGGAAATAATTTACTCCAAGCAAGTTACACCAGATCAAGGCAATCCAGAACCCGAAACTCACGAGCCAAACAACTTCTGTAGAGATATAGATTGGTTGCAATTGATACTTCATCTATTAAAGACAATGAAAAGAAAGTTCTTGCCATCAAAGTCCTTAGCATTATCAAATTGTTCAACATTCATAAAATTACATTATTTCATCAATGGAAATAACATTAAATAAATATCATTGGCATTTCCTTTGCCAATGCATACTAAGAACCATGGGACCTTCCCATATGATTTGCTTGTAGGTATATTTTCTCCCCCATCAGAATGTGAGCTTGATGACAGGGACTGCCCTGGTAGAGGAAATGATAATTTGGTGGATTTAAAAAAATATGGAATGATTTAGATTGGAAGAAAGATGTTAGCTGCCTTCAGAGAAAAAAGAATGAACATTCTTAATACAGTCTTACATATATTCATTTGAATACATATATGTATATGATTACAGACATCTATGTATATGTATGTGTTCACATATGTTTATGTGAACACATGTACATGTGTGGATATCCATGTTTACTTGTAGCCTTCTTGGTGAGGGGAGATGAAGAGAGAAAAAGAAAGTAAAAACTTCATGCAGAGGACAAAAGAAAAAAAAAGGAAGCAAAGAAAAAATGGACAGCTCTGAACACATTGTATAGAATTGATTACATAGACTTTCCCTAAATGGAAATATATTGCTTTGTATTTTGAATTTTATACCACAATAATATTCCATCATTATACTGAAGCATTATTTTAAATGTTCTAAAACAATATTAATATGACTACTATACAGTGTTTGTATCTATCTATTATTTCTATCTCTGTTGATTTCTCTGCTTTACTTCTATTTGCCACCTTGCCCTCCCATTATTTATCTCCCCCAAAGAATCTCTCCCTTATCCTCTTTCCCCACCCTTTCCTCTTGCCTTCTTATTTCTAACTGAATTTAGTAAACTTTTTTAGCACAAGTATTTATGTTCTTCCCTCTTTATCCCATTCCTGCTCTCATTCTCATTCTACATATATTATTCTATTCTTATTGATCTACCCATCCTTCTATATCCCTTATCCTATTCCCTTATCTTATTTCTTGATAACTTTAAAAGAATCTTATTCCCTTCAAATGTATATGTTGCCTTCTTTTAACCTTGCTCTTATGTGAATAGGGTTCTCTCTAAAAATCCCTCTCATTCTCTCCCCCTTCCCTATCCCCTTTCCCTCTTATTTCTTTCTGAGTCTAGAAGACTTTTATATTCTCCTAGTATATTTATTCTTCCCTCTTTAACCCATTCCAATGAAAACAGAATTCCAAGACTACCAGCCCTCCTCCTTCATCTAATTTCCTCTGTGTCAAGTTCTCTCTCACACCTAATTTTTATAAGATAATTATTCTTTTTGTCTTTTCCTACATGGTTTTGCTTCCTGTCAGTTGGCAATGAGGTATCATAATCAGCTCTCCAATTTTTCTCTAGGACTACTCAATTATTAAAAACAATCTTGGACATAAAATTTATATTTCCAGGTATAAAAAATAAAGTTTGTCTTTATTGAGACTCATGTAATAAATCTTTGATGTTTACTTTATATTTCAATTGGATTTTGTACAGATTAACTTTTACTAACGATAGATATGCTATTAAACTTAAATTAAATTCAAATTTAGGTCTATTAAAAGAACAAATTAATGAGGTTATGAGGTCACATTTTTTACATTCCCTTGAAAGCTACATCTTACCAGAACTGTACCAATCCAAATTTCTTTCTCCCTTAGCTCTAGTTTCACAGCGGAAAAGGATACACACACACACACACACACACACACATATGTGTATATATATATATGTACATACATATATACACATATACATATGTATATATATATATATATATATACATATGTATGTGTGTGTGTACGTGTATAGAATGTCATTGTGCAATTTGCTCCAAGCAAGAAAGGCGCTCAGGGAAAATGACAATAGTTATGACTGTGAGGTGCATGCATTACATTAAATTCACAAAGGACTTGACATACATACATTATCTCAAATAATAAGCTTCTGAGTTCCATAATAGAGGTTTTATTTTTATTTTAAACTTGAGGAAAATGAGTCTTAGTTTATCTACAATCCCAGACAAACAATTAACAGTTGAATAAAGAGATAAATCTTAAGATCTTTTAAAATTATGTTGTATTAGTTCTAGAAGTTCTTCTGTGATGGGCCAAAAAGAAATTCTTAAAAATTAAACCTTCTTATATTTATTACAACACATTGACAGATAAATGCAGTCGACATGATATAAACAATGAGGAATACATAAAATACCATTTTATCAAAACAGGATTAAAATCATTATACTATGATTTTTACAAGGGAACATTTTCAAAATACATGTTTAATTGGTATCTGTCATCCCTCTCTTTGCATATGTTTTAGAATTGGACAAGGGATGTCAATCAGATTCCGTTAATATTCTTCTGTGACATATGTTCCTGACTTACAAAATAACAAAAATAAGTTGTAGTTTGGTAACTAGGAAGCATACAAAACCTCAGAGAAGCCTACTGTCCCTGAAAACTGTAAGTATGAAGGGGGTCCTTTTCTTTAAATGATTCTTTCAGAATAGACTTGGGCAGCAACTATCCATACTAGATTATTTTTATAAAAGCAATAAGAACACTATAATGGGATATAGGGAACCCTTATCAGACAGAGAAAGCTGCCTGGAGCTACTCAATTTCCTAGTTTCAACTGGTGTGTGCTTTTAGACTCCAACAGAAGCAGTGGAACCAAAAAAATGCAATTCAGGAACAAGGAACTCAATCTGAAAGAGATGGACATTGAGAGAATGAGGTAAGCAGGGCTGCGGGGTAGGAAGAACATCAGCAATGTAAAGAAAACTGGTACTACCTCCCAACTAAATTCAAATTAAATCTGGTGTGAACAAGATGTCTACGTTCAGGTGTCTGTCCCATTCCCCTCCTTGCTTTCATTCAAGCTACATTTGGACCATATTTTGCCTTTAAATGAAAAGCAGAATTTCAATCTATTATCAAAAAATATTAAAATCTTTGGCAATAAACATTATGTAGTGTCTGAAGCAATGCAAAATGAATGGATGGATCAAAAGAATAATGATAACCACAATAATAAAACTTTGAAAAGTTCAGAGATAAAAGCAGTGACAAATGACTTCAGAAGAGTAACAATGAAGCATACTTCTTATCTCATGACAATGAGGTATATTAAAATGAAAGAATAAATACATATTTTCAGACATGGCTAATGTGTTTAATTGTTTTGCTTGTTGCTTATATAGTTATATGTTATTAGAAATCTTTTATTTGGGGAAGGGAGATGAGTTATTAGGTAATAATAGCAATGACAAAAAAAGGACCAGCAATAAGAAACATAAATAAATTAAAAATGCAAAGAAGAGAGGCAGCTAGGTGGCCCAGTGGAATAGAGCATCAACCCTGAAGCCAGGATGACCTGAGTTCAAATCTGGTCTCAGACACTTAATACTTCCTAGCTGTGTGACCCTGGGCAAGTCATTTAACCCCAATTGCCTCAGCAAAAAAACAAACAAACAAACAAGCAAGAAAATGCAAAAAACATAAAGGGACTTAAAATAGATATAATAATTTGTTACATTATTAAATTCAATATATTAAAACATTCAAAAACAGATTCATGGTTTCATATATTACACTTTAGTTTTTCTTTGTATATTTGAATGTTTGTATTTGTTGATAAGTTTATTATAAAAATATTAACTACAATGCAATCTTTAAAATATAATTGTATTCAAACTAAAGTAGACTTCATTTTCCAAGCATAAAAATACATATTACAAAGTGGATTTCATATATGAAATTAGCAAACTAATGCATTATTGCCCATTTTCATTACTACAAAATGACTTGAGCTCTCATTTTGGAAATAGCTCTAAGAGTCTACCATATGTCTTTCAGACAGTAAATATATATAGGTATTCAAACTCTTCCTGAGGGCAGTGGATTGAAACCTAAATATGAATCTTAGAAATTTTCATCCTAAATCAACAGTGATATTTTCCTCCCAGAAAGGGAGAGAGACCATTACAAGCCCTGAGCAAGTGACAGAGTTCCACCATGCAAAATATTTTTTAACTGGCCTATAGGCAGAGACTGTCAACATTAAGGATGGAATTTAAGTTAGGATGGGAAGTGACAGCAATATAATGATCAGGGAGTCAGAAGTGGCTCAGCTGGAGCTTTTTATAAATGCTAAGAATGGGAGTGTTAATGCAGATAAAACTCCTCTGATCATTCATCCTATCTACCCAAATTCATGACAATGGCATGAGGTTGAAATTAACAGTTTATCACATTGCTCAGCTGTCTGAAGAGGATGAGCACTATTCCTTCGATTTTTCCTGTCTTTAAATAGTTTCCTGATTACTTTCTCCTATGAATTATGATAAATTATCCATGGTCCATGTCTCTTAATTGGTTGCATTCAGGGAATAGAATATTGTGGAGGATGATAGTAAATAGTTTAGCACAAATCAGTTCGCTGGTTTATAATTTCTCTAGAATGGAATCATTATCTCCTAAGTAGCAGACATAGATGACCCACATTACATGAAATCATGTATCCACAGGTAAATGGAGGGATTGGTGAGCCAAATTTAGGGGACTTAGAATGACAAATATGGCAGGAATTCTTCTTTGTAGTGTAGAATGAAGGGTAATTTTGGACTACAACATATTTTCCAACTCTGGGCCTACAAGTGGCAAAAGAAAGATATAGCCAGTGATGTTCACTGATCAACCCACATTCTTACGATGGAAGGGGATAGAGCTATCATTTTTATTACATTATGCAAACTAGTTATATTGTTATGTAACAGATAGAACAGCCTATCAAATAGTGCTTTTATTAAAAATCCAGGTCTAAAATTAGCATTGACTATAGTTGCAACCTATAAATAAATAGGAATGGAATAAAATGGAGGATATTATATTCATTTATATATTTCCTCTATAATATTCCCAACATTTAGAATAGTCCTTTATAGATGTCGTCTAGTTGTTTTTAAGTGATGTTTATTAAGCATTTTAAAAATGGAATTGAAAGTTCTATACTGATGGTCATTTATTGTGGGAAATGAGCTTATATTGTGTTTTTTTCTTCTCCCTTATTTTATTTTTTCTCAATTATATATAAAATTTAATACTTTGTTTTTAATTTTGAGTTCCAATCCTTTCCCTTCCTCCCTCCCCTAACTCTTCAAGAAGGTAAACACTTTGAAGTGCTCATACATGGAAAGTCATGCAAAACATTTCTATATTAGACATGTTGCAAAGAAAAACAGACCAAAAAGAAAATTAAAGAAAAAAACATGCTTCCATCTGACTTTAGACTTCATTTATTCTTTCTTTGAAGATGAGTAGCATTTTTTATATTCCTTTTGTAATTGTTTTAGATTATTATGTTGATCAGAATACTTAAGTCATTCAGAGTTGATTATTGTACAATATTACTGTTACTGTGTAAAATGTTCTCCTTGTTCTGCTCACTTCATTTCATATCCAGTTCATATAAGTCTTCCCAGATTCTTCTGAAGGTACCTTGTTCATCATGTCTTATAGCACAATAGTCCTTCATCACAATTATATGCCAAAATTTATTCAGTCATTCCCCAATTAATGGGCTCTCAATTTCTACTACCACAAAAAAAAAGCCTGTTAGAAATAATTTTATACATATAGGTCATTTACTTTTTTCTTTGATCTTATTAGAAGATTAACCTAGTAGCATTTTTGCTGGGTAATGAACACATGCACATTTATAGCCATTTGGCCACAGTTCCAAATTGCTCTCCAAAATAGTTGTATCAGTTTACAACTCTACCAACAGTTAATGGCCCAGTTTTCCCATATTGTCTCCAATATTTATTGTGCTTTCTGAATAGCCATATATATTTTGATCCCTACCAGTGGAATCAAAGCTCAAGAAGAATATAAGCTTTTTGAGATCAAGGTATATTTACTTTTTGTCCTTATATCCTCAGCACTTATCACAGTACATATAGCAGAAATTTAATAAATGAATTTTGAATTAAACTGAATTAACTGTCCTATTCTGAGCTTCACTTTATGGAAATAACCTTTATTACTAATGGTTATGCCAATGGAGGTCACATTCTGATAGGCAAAAGCAAGCTAAAAGGGCTTTATACTTTGTACTGACTCAGTAGTGGTCTGTATTTTACAAAGATTATTTTCTCTAAAGTCATATAAACATACCACCAGGAGTCTTGGCAGGAAGTGGTAAATTGTTCTGCCATAACATCTCATGAGGAATAAAATGTGGAAGAGTTAACAACTATAACTAACTTTCCTTTTTCTGTTAATAATGCCATTCTCTGTCCAATCACTTTGACTTAAAAATTTGTAGTTGTCATTATTGTTCCCTTTTTTAACTCTACCTTATGAGGTTCTTCACATACATACACACACATGGAGAGAGGAGGTTGAATGGAGGAAGGGAAGGAGAGAAAAAGAGAGGGAGAGAAGGAAGGAGACAGACAGGAAAGGAGGAAGGAAGAGAAGAAGAAAGAGGAGAGAGGGAGAGAAAGAGGGAGAGAGAAGCCCCCTGATCTATGTTATCATTGTCTCTTAAATGGACTGTTAACAGACCTTTTGCTGATTCCCTATCCTTTCCACCTCGTTATCTCATATTGCCGCCAAAATAATCTTTTTAAGGGACAAGTCTAATCAATTTACCCTTTAGCTACAAAATCTTCTGTTGTTATTATGAAGATTATAGATATGTATGTGTGTATGTGTGTATCTATTTGTATGTATATATGTATGTATTTTAAAGATTGTTCTATCTAGCCATGAATCCAAAATGCTTTTACATTCTTATTTTATTCTATTCTCTATAAAATACTCTATTTTCCTACCAACCACAAACACTACCAGCTTTTCTCAGATTAGCCTTTGCCTTTACATTTACCCACTTTAATATATTACCCACTTTAATATATTTACACAGTGTTATGGGCCAGAACTCTGAACTTGAAACAAAGGATTCTTACAAGATCCTAAGTCAGTGGAATTGATAGAGACAATGGTTATCTAATTTAGAATGGTTCAGTATCAATTCCACTAACTAAGTACCTTGTAAGAATCCTTTATTTCAAGTTCAGAGTTCTGACACACAACAACACAAGACGTGCATGTCAAAACTTCATCCATCTTAGGGTTAATTCAGTTATTAGCCTTCTCTAATCTTCCTCACTGAAACTGTACTGTTTTTCCTCGAGTTTTCCTTAAATCCTTCATTCTCATTGCTTTTTTGTTTTTAACATGCTCTCGTAATTTATCCATGGGCATGCTATTTCCTCCCTGGTAAGTTTCTGGAGAACAACTATGGCATCATTTTTCACATTTCTACCTCCAGAGACTGGCACAATGTCTCTTATATACAGGATATCTATTAAATGTGTTTGTTGTTGTTATTGTTGATGTGAGTTGGGTGTCACCAATATATAGATGATTGAAAGTTGCTGTTATTATGAAGCTACAGAAGCGGAATTCAGAGATACCTATTTAGATAAATACCCAAAGTCACAATTCACTTTGTCACTCTCTCTACTTTGCTGAGTGACATATGAAGAGTTTTTAGATCAATCTTCTCCTAACACTCGCCATTTATGAGTAGATGTTATTGCAATTTCCCTAGTGTTCTTTCTTCAGCAAATGTTTGTTATATACTTTAAAGATTACACATAATAGAGCTGAGAGATAATTACCTGTGTTCTTTTTTATTGTTCTTTGCAGATACTGGGAATATAGATATCTGATTCCAATCAGCTATGTCAGAATGTGAGACTCTTGTATTCTTCAGCTGCATGAATAATGTACAATTAATAAAAAATCACAAGTCAAAAAAATTTTATGTAACTTTAGTGATACAATTCCAAGAAACATGCCCGATTGGAGAAGCAGTTTGATATTTCATCTGATTTCCAGTCACTCGCTACCCATTAGGACAGTTTTGTTATCAGAACTTTTTTTTTATTGCAACCTAATTAAAGTATTAGCCAAATATGATGTGACAAGTAAAGGAATCCTTTGCAATTATCTGTAGATAATCTGTGGATAAAGGTCAAGATTTATTTGGACCCAATGACAGAAAGTTCTAAATTGAAAATTTATAATTTCTTTTTAATGAAAATTATCATTTCTGTGCCTTAAACAAATGTCTAACCCTATAAATTATAGAGCAGTTGTCACTGAGCCTTGATGGATGAAACATCCTCATGAGGAGTTTCTTATGCCAATAAAATTATAGGTCCAAACCAAATACAATTATCATATTTTACCTAATATTGTTTATAGAACAACCTTTTCTTTTCTTTATAAAATAAAGATATTTTGTAATATCTCTTTACAAGATAAAAGATAACACAGCAGCTGTGCAATAGAATTTCATTCCATTTTCCTGACATTATGCACATATACATATATACATTTATATACACACATCATTAGAAGAGATATGCAAATTGCTGAGATTACTGATCTACTAAACAACTAAATTAATGAATGTATGAAAACAGAATTTATTAAATTCCTAAATTTGTATAAAATGTGTATGTATGTATATGTATGCAGGGACAGACAGAAAAGGAGAGGGAGAGGGGAGGAAGAGATAGAATTATACTCTTCTTTGCCCAATTGGTACCAAGCTAAAAACTGTCATGGTAAAGAAGAGGATAAGAAATATTAAAAATTAACATTAGAAATGGCTTCTTCAAAAAGTATTGCCAACTTCAAAAGCAGGTATAACTGAAGAGTTCTTATGACCTGAGAATATCCTTGAGGCCGACTGGAATATTGATCTTCTGGGATTGCTAGTGCTGCACACTTTGGTAGCCACTTCTTCCTTCCTGCTTAATTCCTTGATGCCAATCCACCCTACCATATTTCTTGGGTATATTTCAATTGTATTTGTTTTTATTTCATTTTCTTCACTTTCCTTCCATCAGCTCATTAAATACATATATATTTGGCTTTTTTGCTAGGAACTTATTTCCCACTCTACTGTTTTCTTCTCCATTGCACCATACAAATTCTGTAATCAGCCTGTGAATTTGATTTAGGAAGAAGAGAACCTCCTTATGTTATGTTATCTTATGAAATCTAGCAACAATAAGAGACAACATTACTGGCTTTTTTGTTTCTTTTCCTGAGGATCTTAATATAACACAATTAGTCCTGCTTCCTCCTCTTTTTTATGGTAAACTGGTTCGTGTGTGAGCATGTGTATGTGTGTGTGTGTGTGTGTGTGTGTGTGTGTGTGGTCTTTTTTTAATATATTTGTTTTCTCATTAATACAATGATTTAATATGAGTCAAAAAAAGTCTTTTTGAAGTTAGGCTTAGAAGAGCACAGAAGAAAATTTTAAAATTTACCAAGTTCATAAGTAGATTCTTTCCAAATACCACATTCCAGCATCTGTTGCTATGATCTAGAATTCAGATGCTTGAATAAAGTAAGCAAAGTCCTAGGTTTCTCTGGATTATTGTGCTCTCTGCATTTATAAATAATAAATTGGAATTGGGAAATATGCATTTAAACTAATGATTCTAAGTCAATAATTTGTCTGAAGAGTAGTCTTTCATCACTTCAAACTCACATTTGATCATGTTTGACCATATTTTTATGGTCATGGTAGGGTGGGGATGTGTAAAGCATTGCCATCTGCAGTTTATATTTTTGTAACTGAAAAATAAAGTAACATTTGAATTGTCTATTTGATCATATTATAATAATTAATTGAGTGATAAACAAATTTCTTATATTTTTTTCTAAATTTTGGAATTTCAGTTCCAAATTGGTATCATATTAAAATTTATAACTTGATGGTATTAAATTTTAAAGTACTTTTATTTTACAAACTCATCACTCTGCTTTTAACTGCTAGAAAATCAGATACAATTTTTGTATATTAATTCAATATTAAAAATATGAATGAAATATTAATTTGTATTCAATTAATAAACAAAATTTGATCAATAAATATTTATTAAGCATCTACTATGAGCTAGCCACTGTTTGCTTACCAATGAAAATTTGACATAAATTTAGAACAGTGTAAATTACTTGTAAATAGAGGCTAAAAAATGTCTAAGTATGTTTTTAATTTAGCCATAATTATTTTTCTCATAATTCATTCCATAAACAGGAATTACAAAACTACTATATGCCCTATTACATGGCATTATGGTAAGTTTTCTGGATAGACAAATATGAAACTATCCTTGCCCTCAAGGAACTTATATTTTCTTTGTACATAGATATATTTTATGCTAAAAAGAATTTGTTGTTATTCCCATTATTGTTCTCAATATACTTTTTCCTGCTTGCTATTTTGTCAGTACATAGTTGAATTAATTTCCATTTATTAGAAATATATATGTTCATAATTACACTGAAACTACTGGAAGGGAGATGTGAAATTTTAATTTTTAATATCCATATATTTAAAATGTGAAATGAATATTCCAACTGTGAGAATATATTAACATAATACATTTCACCTTTATGATTACATTAGCAATTACCCCAGCTTCAGTTAACTGAATATAAATCCAATATAGTCAACATATAAATCTAGTTCATCATTATAGAAGAAATCATGATAAAACTGGCAAAAAAAAAAACGATCGCCTTCTAAACATGCTGATACACCTTATGGAAATAACCATCAAAAGGATGTAGTTACAATTCAGAATGTAAATAAAAGTTTTTGAAGAGTCTAACCTTAAGAATGCCATTGTTAAAAATTCAAATGATTAAGCACATGAATGAATAAAATGTGACATTTTAATTGTTAGACTTTATCTCACCTTTAAAAAGAAGAGGGCATTGTTCAGAGAATGTAAATTCTGATAATAATCTACCTTAACATTTGGTAAGCATTTACAAAAACCAAAGTATTACATTTTCTTTTTCTAATTCCTGCTGTTTAGAGATGCCATATATACTGGACTATCATGGATCTAGAAAATGAACCCAAGCATGTAAGACTTTGCTTATTATGTAAATCACAATCAAATGACTCAATAGTATCCATCCAATATTGATAGTAGGCATAGAAAGACAAAGTGAAAGAATATACTTTGTAGCCTTTAAATTAGATTAAAATCAAAGAAGAAAGTAAGGGAGGGAGGAAAGAAAGGAAAAAGAGAGAAAGGGAGGAAAGACAGGAAAGAAGGAATGAAGAAAGGAAGGAAGGAAAACAGGAAGTGAGGAAGGAAAGAAGGGAGGAAAAGAAGAAGGGAAGAAGGATTTATTAAACTCCACCTATGTGCCTTGTACTGCTAAGTGCTAAGTGCTTATATCTCATTTGATCCTCACAGGAACTCTGAGATAACAGGTGCTATCATTAAACCTATTTTTTTTTTTTAGTTGAGAAAACAGATAAACAGAAATGAAATGGCTTGTCCCGAGGTACAAAGAAAATGCGTCTGAAGCCACATTTTAACTCAAGTCTTTCTGATTCTAAAACCAATACTGTATTCACTGTGCCACTAGCTTTTTAGGAGCTGAACACTATATAGATATCCTTAGGTTCTAGAAAAATAGGTTCTGCCAAGTAGGACAAATATTGAATATACACATCTTGCTACTCTAAATATTTGCAATTCAATTACCAATCCAATTTAATTCTAATAATTTTCATTGCCAGAGGATTTGCTGTTAGACAAGTATTTAATTTGTTATGAACATAGCAACTCATTTAACTTTACTTAAATATGAAAAGATTGTGATATGTCTTAGCAGAGAGATTATCTACTCTCATGAATTTAGGCGTACTTAAAGCAGAAGTATGAACATATAACTAATACAATACTGAGTTGAGAAAACTCATTATAATGGCAGAAATTGGGCATGGACCCACACTTAATACCATATACCAAGATAAGATCAAAATGGGTACATGATTTAGGCATAAAGAATGAGATTATAAATAAATTAGAGGAACATGGGATACTTTATCTCTCAGACTTGTGGAGGAGGAAGGAATTGGTGACCAAAGAAGAACTAGAGATCATTACTGATCACAAAATAGAAAATTTTGATTACATCAAATTAAAAAGCCTTTGTACAAACAAAACTAATACAAACAAGATTAGAAGAGACACAACAAACTGAGAAAACATCTTCACAGTTAAAGGTTCTGATAAAGGCCTCATTTCCAAAATATAGAGAGAATTGACTGTAATTTATAAGAAGTCAAGCCATTCTCCAATTGATAAATGGTCAAAGGATATACAGACAATTTTCAGATAATGAAATTGAAACTATTACCACTCATATGAAAGAGTGTTCCAAATTGCTATTGATCAGAGAAATGCAAATTAAGACAACTCTGAGATACCACCACACAGGTGGGAAGGGAATGGAGTCAGATTGGCTAAGATGACAGGAAAAAATGATGAATGTTGGAGGGGATGCATGAAAACTGGGACACTGATGTATTGTTGGCGGAGTTGTGAACGAATCCAATCATTCTGGAGAGCAATCTGGAATTATGCCCAAAAAGTTATCAAACTGTGCATACCCTTTGATCCAGCAGTGCTACTACTGGGCTTATACTCCAAAGAGATACTAAAGAAGGGAAAGGGACCTGTATGTGCCAAAATGTTTGTGGCAGCCCTGTTTGTAGTGGCTAGAAGCTGGAAACTGAATGGATGCCCATCAATTGGAGAATGGTTGGGTAAATTGTGGTATATGAATGTTATGGAATATTATTGTTCTGTAAGAAATGACCAGCAGGATGAATACAGAGAGGCTTGGAGAGACTTACATGAACTGATGCTAAGTGAAATGAGCAGAACCAGGAGATCATTATATACTTCAACAATGATACTGAATGAAGATGTACTCTGATGGAAGTGGATTTCTTTGACAAAGAGAAGATCTAATTAAGTTCCAGTTGATCAATGATGGACAGAAGCAGCTACACACAAAGAAAGAACACTAGAAAATGAATGTAAACTGTTTGCATTTCTGTTTTTCTTCCTGCGTTATTTCTACCTTCTGAATCCAATTCTCCCTGTGCAACAAGGGAATTGTTTGGTTCTGCACACATATATTGTATTTAGGATATACTGTGACATATTTAACATATATAGGACTGCTTGCCATTGGGAGGAGGAGATGGAGGGAGGGAGGGGAAAATAGGAACAGAAGTGAGTGCAAGGGATGATGTTGTAAAAAATTACCCTGGCATGGGTTCTGTCAATAAAAAGTTATTATAATTAAAAAAAACTCATTATAGAATGAGGACCAGGGAGAGGGAATAAATACTTATTACTTATTAAAAGTGACTACTATGTGCCAGACACCATACTAAGAGCATTACAAAAATCTCATTATCTAACCAGGTGTTGCATTGTCCAGAATATAGAACCAATTTGGTTATCAGCATATACTGCTGATAAAAGCTACAGAAAGAGTGAGTGTGAACCTGTGCACAAACCCTAGAGATGTTATATAAGTAGAAGTGACAAAAATTGGCAATAAATTGGATATGTGTAGTGAAGGACAATGAGGAGTTCAAGATAACACTGAAGTTATGGATCTAAGGACAATACAGGAATAATAATGCCCTCAACAGAAAGAGGACATTTAATCTGAAAGATACAACAAATGTTACTTAACCTCCAATGTTTTAACTAACTCTCTAAGACTTCCAGGCCCTGATGTAGTAGTTTCTTTGTTTAAAAATATTGTAGCATAGAAACCCCTGGATCTTTTCAAATGATCTGTGATGTCAAAACAATTTTATTAATACTATGGCATTTAAATTTCTAACACAGTACTTATTGATAGCTATAACCCAAATAAACAAAAGTTCTTTGTGGTACTTTTTAAAAAATCTTAAGAGAAAAAGCATATTGAATCAAAAAAGTTTGAGAACTACTATATTATAGTACAGTAAAATCACAGATCCAGTCTTTATAAATAAAAATTCATGACAAATGGAAGAAAAAATTACATTAGGCAGGCCTTTTTGTTAAAATTTTAATAGTATAACCAAGAGAACATTGTACACAGCAACAAGATTTTGTGATGACCAACTGTAATGGACTTGACTCTTCAAAAATGACTTGATTCAAGCCAATTGCAGTAGACTTGTGATGGAGAGAGCCATCTGAATCCAGACGGAGGATTATGATGACTGAATATGGATCACAATATAGTATTTTCACCTTTTTTGGTGTGTGTTGCATTTTTGTTTTTTCTCTTTTTTTTTCCTTTTTGATCTGATTTATCTTGTGCACCATGATAAATATGTTTATAAGAATTGCCCTTATTTAACCTATTTTGTATTACTTGCTCTCCAGGGAAGGTAATGGGGTAAAGAAGGGAGAAAAAAATTGGAACACAAGGTTTTGCCTGGTCTGAATGTTGAAAGCTATCTTTGCATGTATTTTGAAAATAAAATGCTATTATTCAAAAAATTACAGAGATCACATAAAACATTAAAGGAAAAATGTAGTATTTTCATAAAAAATAAATGAATTGGAGAAGGGAAAAAGATGTTAATAGTATTATATTTTTAGAACATAAAACTATCACTATTATTAACTAAAGTAGCATAAAAGAATTGGTAGAGGTTAATTTGGCTAAAGTTTACAGGAAAGAGAGGTAAAGTGTACAGGAACATTAGAAGTTATTTTGTCTTAACCTTCTTTTTACAACTGAACAAATTGAAAAAAGTCAAGTAAAAGATGAAGTGATTTGATCAAGGTCATATGAGTAATTAGATAAAAAAAATTTTTTTGGAATTTAAACTCAGATCTTTTGACTGCATTTCCAATGCTTTTTTTCCATTACACAAAATACATTTGTCCTTATGGGGATAATGGCTTCCTAATGTTCCTAGGATATATGAGAAAATGTATTAATTCTTAAGTTCTTTGAGCATTTTACAAAGGCCTTTTTTTATTTACCGTAAGGGTTAATGTGGAAGGCTTCCACAATCCAATTGAGCCCACAAACCTGGGTCAGCATTCAGCTTTCATCAGGATTAAAGGGAGAATGTCTGGCTGGTATTGTTTGACAATTTTCTTACTCATACTTTTGATTCTTGGCCTCTACCCCCTTTCCTGCCACTGTGACTATGACTAAATAAGTGAAAGAGACTACATAGGACTGAAGAATATTCCTGTATTTTTCTTGGGTTTCATATATAACAACTTCACTTCAGCTATCACTCCAATTACAGGAGAAACAGGAAGCCAAATCTTGTAGTAGAATAAGAAAGCAAGGGGAAGGTGGGTCACAAGAGACTAAACTGAAAGAAGGGGCTGCACTGCTTAAAATCAGAGAAATTTCAGGATGACCCAGTTGTGGCACACCTTTGTTGCTGGAGTGGCCATTGGGAATATCTACTCTCTTCCATAACTTGTGAACTAGAAGAAGCAAGAAGAGTTGATAAGACTAAATTTGGGAGAATAGCCCAAACAAGGAAAAGCTTTGCTGGTGATATTTTCTGTCTTCTTTTAAGTCTGTGCATGTCCCTATGCTAGAGGAAGACTTGAAATCCTGAGCACACTTAACAACCAGTCTCATTAGAAGCATTAGCTGAACAGTCAAAACATAGATGTATTGGCTACTTTATCTTGATTTTTGTTGGATGCAGGAGCAGTTCTATGGTGAACTAAACAAACTGTCATTTCCCTGAGATTGTTTGTTTAGCTAGAACATGTTGCTAATAGGAGGATTCTGGATGTCTAGAAGAATTTGCAGATATGCCAGGACTTGGTTTAAATGTGCATTATATATTGCTTTTCTTAACCTGTTTCAAAAATAAATAGCGGCATACAGTATCCAAGCACTTTGTCTACTCTGGGTAAAGAAAACTGCATTATGTTAAAACCAATTATCAAGGAGAAGATAAGGTAGGCCAGTAGGCAGAGATCTCTGAGATGCTTTGAAGGGAAATTCCCAATGCATAAACTTCTAAGTGATAAGTTCATGCTTACCCCACAATGAAAAGTGAAGCTAAGGAAGAAGCAATCCACTTTCTGAGAACCATTGCCTTTTGGAACTTTCTCTGTACTTCTGACCAGTGATAAAAAGCTCATCCTTCCCAGAGGAAGTTTGGAAATATCTTCCCATCATGATACAAACTGCCAGAACTTCCAGTACCATAACAAAGTCTTCAAGAGTGCAATGTCAAGATGGCTGAGTGAAGGTTGGGACTCACTGAGTTCTCTCCCAAACCACTCAAAATTCCTTAAATAATGCCTCTAAACAAATTTCAGAGCATTTGAACACACAAAAAGATATAATGGAACATTTTCCAGCAAAGACAACTTAAGAGGTCATCAGGAAAAGCCTATGGCACAATCAAGGAGACCAGCTAGTTCTAGTTCAGGCTGTGCCCCAGAGCCAGAATCAGCTAAAGAAAACTAAGGATGGGCATTGTGACTGAACCAGCAGCAGCACTAGCAGTTTCTAGATTTCTCAGCTCACAGGCCCAAAAGATGACTTGGAATGGTCTGTGAATATGGTGAGAGGTCCTTGGGAAACCAGCAAATCAGGAATGGGCATGGTGGAGGGAGCAGCTTCCAAAGGCCACAGGTCATAAAAGGTCTCTTTACTAGTGTCAAAGAAGGACTCTGTTGCTTTACCATACTGTGTGCTTAAAGCCACAGTGGATGAGGGACATTCTTTACAATCCTAGGGCAAAAAGAGTGCTTGTGTTCAAGTCCCTAGGTCTTTAAAAACAGCTGCACAAACTGAACTTTAGGATGACACACCCTCCACACTGGAATTGAAGCCCTACTTTAACAAAGAGTTAAAAGTCAAATAATAGGCTGGGGAAATGAGTAGACAATGGGAAAATATTCTTTTCATAGAAAGTTACTATGATGACAAGAAAGATCAAAACACATTTTTAGAAGAAGATAACAAAAAACTCCTCTTTCCAAAGCCTTCAAGAAAAATGAGAATTGGTCTCAGACCATGGAATGGCTCCAAAGAAATTTTAAAAATCAAGTAAGAGAGATAAAGGAAAAATTGGGAAAAGAATTGAGAATGGTACACCAGAAATACAAAAACCAAATGAGAAGAATGCCTTAAAAGAAAAATTGGACAAATGGGAGAGGAAGTACAAAAGCTAATAACTTTATGAGAAATCAAGAAACAATAAAACAATAACACAAAATGAACAAATAGAAAACAATATGAAATATCTCATTAGAAAAACAACTGACTTGGAAATTAGAATCAGGAGAAATAAATTTAAAATTAGTGGTCTATCTGAAAACTATTTTTAAAAAAACAGAGCATAGATGTCATCTTTCAAGAAATTTTCATCAAAAACTGCCCTGATATTCTAGACATAGCAAGTAAAATAGAAATTGAAAGATTCCACTAATCATCTCCTAAAAGATCCCAAGATGAAAACTCCCAGGAATATTATAGCCAAATTCTGGAACTCCCTAGATCAAGGAAAAAATATTGCAAGCATCCAGAAAGAAATAAGTCATGTACAGTGGAGCCACAGTAAGAATAACACAAGATTTAGCAACTTCTACATTAAAGGATAAGAGTGCTTCTAATACAATATTCCAGAGGCAAATGAGCTAGAATTATAGCCAAGTACAACCCAACAAAACTAAGTATAATCCTTCAGAAGAAAAGGTGGCTATTCAATGAAATTGAGAACTTTCAAGCATTCCTGATGACCAGACCTGAATAAAAAATTATATCTTTCAGATACAGGATTCAGGAGAAGCATAAAGAGTTAATTAGAAAAATTATATCATGAGAGACTTAATAAGGTTTTATCTGTTTAATTCATTAAAATTTTCTCATTATTATAACTTAGATTATATAGACAGAGGAAACAGAATGAGTTGAATAGGAGGGGATAATATCTTTTTTTTTACATGACCAAAACATTATTTTGCTGTACAAAAAGAATCAGACTCTGAAATATTGTACAATTAGCTTGTGAAGGAAATCAAAAATGCAGGTGGGCATGAATATAGGGATTGGGAATTCAATGTAATGGTTTTTAGTCATCTCCCAGAGTTCTTTTTCTGGGCATAGCTGGTTCAGTTCATTACTGCTCCATTAGAAATGATTTGGTTGATCTCGTTGCTGAGGATGGCCTGGTCCATCAGAACTGGTCATCATATAGTATTGTTGTTGAAGTATATAATGATCTCCTGGTCCTGCTCATTTCAGTCAGCATCAGTTCGTGTAAGTCTCTCCAGGCCTTTCTGAAATCATCCTGTTGGTCATTTCTTACAGAACAGTAATATTCCATAATATTCATATACCACAATTATTGTATTCAGCCATTCTCCAACTGATGGACATCCTTAAGAGGTGAGAGACAAAATAAGGGGTAGAAGAATGGGAAAGGAAGAGATTAAATGGCATAAATTATCTGCTATAAAAGATGCAAGAACATACTTTTACAATGGAGAAAAAAAGGGGGAGTGAGTGAACACAACTCTCATCAGAACTGACTCAAAGAAGAAATAACATACACATTAAATATAAGGATAGAAATCTATCTTACACTGCAGGAAAGGAAGAGGGGAAGGAGATATAGAAAGGGGAAAGGTGATGGAAGAGAGGGTATATTGGAGAAGGGGTGGAACAAAACACTTTTGAGGAGGTTCAGAGTGAAAGGAGAGAATAGAATAAATAGAGGAGGGAAACAATTAGCAATAATACTTAAAAAAAAGAATTATATTCATATATTCATCAGTTTTTCTGATGAAGGCTTCATTTCTCAAATGTATAGGCAACTAAGTCAAATTCATAAAAATGAGCCATTCCCCAATTGCTAAATGATCAAAATGTAAGAACTATGTCCAAAGGACTTAGAAATTCCTTTGACCTAACAATACTACTTTGCATAAATCCTCAAATATTTTTTAAAAGGAAAAAGATCTATATGTACAAAAATATTTATAGCAACTCTCTTCTCAGAATAAATAATTAGAAATTGATGCAATGTGCATCAATTGGGGAATGGCTGAATAAATTGTAGTATGTGATTATGAGGTAATATTATTGTTCTATGGGAAATCATAAGTAGTAGGCTCTCAGAAAAACCTGCAAAGTCTTCCATGAACTTAAGCAAAATAAAATGTACCATGTACAAAGTTACAGCTATATTGTGAGATGATCAGCTGTGAATAACTTTGCTATTCTCAATATAGTGATCCATAAATACTCTGGAAGAACTATGATGAAAAATGATATCCATACCTAGAGAAAAAACCAATTGTCTCTGAATATAGATTGAAGCATACTCTTTTTGTTTTACGTTTTTCTTGAGAGTCCCCTGCTCTGGCTGGGGAGAGGGGGGAATCTGTTTTCTTTTACATGACTTTTATGGAAATGTTTTGCATAACTTCACGTGTGTCTTCTTAAAGGAGGTTGGAGGTGGAAGGAAGGGAATGAATCTGAAAGTCAAACTTTTAAAAACAAATGTAAAAAGTTGTTTTACATGTAACCAAAGAAAATAAAAATAGTAAATATTTGAAAAAACTTATATCTATTAAAGATGAAAACTGCAATAACATTTTAGAATGCTTTGTATTTTAACATCTTGAAATAAGTCTGAAATTTTTAAAAATAAAGCATGATTATCTTTTCTGCAAATAAATAAATAAAAAGAATGCAGTGATACCACTGCACTATAGTGAAGCATTTGAGTAGGATTTATGAAGGAAGATCATGTTTTACTGCTGTCCAGACCAAACCAAGAGATATAGTTTAAGGTCTTCAGCATATTGGGAAGACCATCATTAAGGGGAAAAACATAAATTAGTGAATCAACTTCTTCATCACCAGCAATAACAACTGATAACCACAAAACCAGCAAGACAACTTAACTGAAGCTGCAATGAACCTGTATACTAAAATGGAGTTTTCCATTGCATTTTGCCTGTATGTAATTTCTACATGTCAAGGTTATTATAAGGATAGAATGAACTAATATTTATAAAGTCCTTGGCACATGGTAGGCATCATAGAAATGCATATTTCTTTCTCTTTTGCCTCTTACTGAGTTCATACATAAAAAATTTGAAAAAATATTTAAATAGGACCCAGAATATATATATATATATATATATATATATACACACACATATATATATATATAATTGCATTAAGAATTAACATCCATGCATGTGTGTGTATGCACATTTGTGTGCAGACAGACAGAAAGGGAAGGATGAAATAAAAGAAGAGTAAGATGTGATTAATAATAATAAAACATCTGACATTAGTAATCTCATTTGATCATCACAACAACCTGTGAATGAAAATGCTATTATTATCTACATTTTATAGATAAGAAATTAGAGAGAGATTAAGTGATTTATCCCAAAGCTACTAAGTGTTTGAGGCTAGATTTGAACTTCAGTTTTCCTTTGTACAATGCCATCATTCTATCCACTATGCCACTAGCCTCAACAGATCTATGATTTCCTTAATATGGATAGTCCTGGTAATGATAATCATGATATTAATAAAACATTGTAAAGTACTTCAAAGTTTGCAAAGCTCTAATCCATTACTATCTTACCCTGTACAACTTTTGTCCACAGTTTCTTTTTTTTTCCTTTTCTCATGATTTCTTTTACAGAAAATATATAAATACTGGTAGAATTTAGTTCAGTCTATTTCTTCAACAGACAAAAAAATATATTTACCATAGAAATTGCAAATTTGAAGTTATACATAATAAGAAAAAAAAGCATGATTCTTATTTCTTCTCCCCTTTTTACAATTTTTTTTCCATCATCACTATAGAACAGAAAGTATCATTACAGTATTGAAGAACATTTTGGTGATATTCCTGTATTCAGCTAAGCTATTCTTTGGAAAGCTGACACAGTCTATGGCCAGGACGTTACTCAAAATCTTCCCAATAATGTAGAACATTTCATATGCGGCTTGCACAACCTTCAAGATCCCAGGGCAACTTCATACAGTGAAGCATAAGAGAGTGACTTTGTGGAAGTTAACTGTCCAAGATTTTTTTTAAAAAGTGGAATGCTAAATGAATGTGGCTAAAACTTAAGCCATACATAAAGATCAAATAAACACCAGCAAACTAACCTGGACACTAAATGATCAATGAACACTGGGTTTAATTCAGATTTCTGAACTTCCTTGTCAGACTAATAATATCTGTGTTTTCACAGGCCGAAAATTAATTCTGTAAAGCACTGTCCAAACTGCCATTCTTTCTGTTTTCATAAAACCATTCAGAAATGCTACCACCACTGAAGTTGATGCATTATAGAGATTTTAGAAAGTAGAACAATAAAAGCACTGTGTTTCCTCAATGAGTTAGCTCATTTGGAGCAGAGAATGGTGCTAATGAGGCCAATGCTCTGGGCTCAGCCCCCTTTCAGATGACTTAGTTTCAAACAAAGAAAATTCTGTTCCATGGCTGATAACAACTGTGTCACAAGGTTAACAGGGAGAAATAGTATGGATGGATCAGACAAAATACATCACTATTCCTAGGAAAACAACTGAGAGTGCTGTTGGTTAGTCCTATCAAAGCACAACAGACCACCTCACTACCCTTCCAATCTCTTCATTTGTAAAACTAGGGGTGTGACTTAGATATTCTTTAAGGTATCCTTCAGGTTTATATTTTTATCATCCTATAATAGCAGTATGTACCAGGCACTGTGCTAGGCTGTGGAGATATAAATGTAATGGAGGAAATAGTCTCTACCATCAAGGAGACAAGATATATGAACAGAGATATGTGTATATTTATATATGTATATACATATAAATGCACATATGTGTGCATATATACATGCATGCAAAATAAACATAATTAGACAGGGATTTGGGAGCATCAGAAAAACATTTATGTAGAAGGTGTTGTCTTAAAAGAAGAGATAATACCATATATCCATATAGAGTACTATATATATATATATATATATACATACATACATACACACACACATATATTATACACACACACACACACACACACACACACACACCAGAGAAGAGGAGGGGACTGGAGATGGAGCCAAGGAGAGACACATTCATTCCATCTTGATCAGCTTCTTGGTGGCTGGCCCAGCCTCCTGCATTTCTCCACTGAAACCAAGACTCTGGAAAGCCTCTTAAGAAAGCTAGTCCAGGCCCTAGACAAGGAGACAATAAAGAATTTGGACTTTGGACTTTAATACCTGGCTATTCTTGTGATTACTCTACTGAAAGGAAGGCTGATCTCGAGACCTCCAGAAAATTAACAAAGAATACTACAATATATCACTAAAGTTCTTCAGAGAAATCTTGAGGATGTCCTTAATTTGATTTTTCTGACCCGCTTGTGAGCATTTTCTCTGTGCAAGTTCTCTATAAAATAGTATTTTTGTGAGCATATATTTGGCATTAAAACAATATGGCCAGTTCAACAGAATTGCGTTTTCTGCAGTAGAGTTTGAATATTTGTCAGTTTACTTCAAGAAAGGACCTCAATGTCTGATATCTTTTTCTGCTGGGTGATCTTCAGAATCTTGCTAAGACAGTTCAAATGAAAGTCATACAGTTTCCTGGCATGGCACTGGCATGCTTTCCAAGTTTCACAGGCATATAATGAAGCCTTCAATTTGTAGCCAGTCTAAAACTTCTCCCACATTTTCCTTCAGAGCCTCCCACACACTTAGCTGCACACCCTCACATTACCCCCCACACATACACATATATACACACACAACTATGCATATATCTAGCCAAGTCCACAAGCATTTTGCAAAGTCCTAGGATCTAAAGAAAGGCAAAGCAATCTCCAAAAATTAAAAAAAGAAGAAGAAAAGATATGCTCTACTATCAAGGAGTTAATGAAAGAAATAACATGAATGTATAAACAAGATATATAATAGAAGACAAATTGGAGGTAATATAACAGAGGGAAGGTACAAACAAGCACAAACATTAAGATGGATAAGAAAAGATTTTTTTTTACAAAAGATAAGATTTTAGTTGGAACTTAAAGGAAGCTAGAAAGTGGAGAGAAGAGGATAGGAAATTTTAGGTATAAGGAGGTAGACTCTCCTGAGTGAAACGGCAAAACAAATTAGTATCAATAGTCACAGTCATTATGTGTAGCTCATGAGACTAAGCTGAACTCAGCTAGGGTATTAAGAATTTTCTTCCTAGAACCTTGTTTTAACAGAATATAAGAAGACTAGGAAAGAAGAAAGGAATTAAGTTATGGAGGGTTTTCAAATCCAGAGGATTCTCTATTTGATCTTAGAGGTTATAGGGAACCACTGGGTTTACTGAATTGGTGCAGAAATGACATGGTCAGATTTACACTTTAGGAACTAGAGATCTTACTGATCACAAAATAGAAAATTTTGACTATACCAAACTGAAAAGTTTTTGTACAAAACAAAACTAATGCAGACAAGATTAGAAGGGAAGCAATTAACTGGGAAAATATTTTTATAGTCAAAGGTTCTGATAAAGGCCTCATTTCCAAAATATATAGAGAATTAACTCTAATTTATAAAAAATCAAGCCATTCTCCAATTGAAAAATGGTCAAAGGATATGAACAGACAATTCTCAGATGAAGAAATTGAAACTATTTCTAGTCATATGAAAAGATGCTCCAAGTCATTATTAATCAGAGAAATGCAAATTAAGACAACTCTAAGATACCACTACACACCTGTCAGATTGGCTAAGATGACAGGAAAAAATAATGATGATTATTGGAGGGGATGCGGGAAAACTGGGACATTGATGCATTGTTGGTGGAGTTGTGAATGAATCCAACCATGCTGGAGAGTAGTTTGGAACTATGCTCAAAAAATTATCAAACTGTGCATACCCTTTGATCCAGCAGTGTTACTACTGGGATTATATCCCAAAGAGATACTAAAGAAGGGAAAGGGACCTCTACGTGTACGAATGTTTGTGGCAGCCTTCTTTGTAGTGGCTAGAAACTGGAAACTGAGTAGATGCCCATCAGTTGGAGAATGGCTGAATAAATTGTGGTATATGAATATTATGGAATATTATTGTTCTGTAAGAAATGACCAACAGGATGATTTCAGAAAGGCCTGGAAAGACTTACACGAACTGATGCTGAGTGAAATGAGCAGGACCAGGAGATCATTTTATATACTTCAACAACAATACTATATGATAACAAGTTCTGATGGACCTGACCATCCTCAGCAACGAGATCAACCAAATCATTTCCAATGGAGCAGTAATGAACTGAACCAGCTATGCCCAGAGAAAGAACTCTGGATGATGACTAAAAACCATTACATTGAATTCCCAATCCCTATATTTATGCCCACCTGCATTTTTGATTTCCTTCACAAGCTAATTGTACAATATTTCAGAGTCTGATTCTTTTTGTACAGCAAAATAACGGTTTGGTCATATATACTTATTGTGTATCTAATTTATATTTTAATATATTTAACATCTACTGATCATCCTGCCATCTGGGGGAGGGGGTGGGGGGTAAGAGGTGAAAAATTGGAACAAGAGATTTGGCAATTGTTAATGCTGTAAAGTTACCCATACATATAACCTGTAAATAAAAGGCTATTAAATTAAAAAAAAAAAGATTTACACTTTAGGAAGATCAATGATTGATGAGTAGAGGATGAAGACAGGAAAACCAAATAGGAAGCTATTACAATATTCAAGACAGAGGCAATGAAAAATGTGTGTGTGTGTGTATGTGTGTGTGTATGTGTATATGTATATATACACACACAGACTCAGTTCTACTATAATATGAAATAAATATTTCATATACATATACATAAATGTACTGTTATGCAAAATACTGCAATGAAAATAGCAGGGTTTATGGGGAAAATAGGATTAGGCACATAATACTTAGACATAAAAAAATTTAAGAAACTTAACAAAAACAGTAAAATAAGTTTATACATGTCAAAACCCAGGTAGTATATGATGGAGGGTAAAATAAATAAAGTACTTTACCTTGAAGAAAATTGTAAGTTTACTTGTAAGAATGGGAAAAATTGTTAACTTGTGAGTTAGTGTGAAATAGTGTTATTCAACCTTGCAGCATAGCATATGCAGTGAACTGAGAGAGCTGTGAAATATTTGAGGTGTGTATATTTTGTGCTTAGTTCAGCTGGATATAGTTTTCTGATTCTTATAATGAAATCACATATAAGTAAACTGGAATTTGCATAATATTCACATTGTAATCAATTACACTGTAAACAAATTTGTCTTCAAAACAAATGTAGCAGAACTATAAGTATCGATATGTGTATAAATTGACATAGATACTAATGTGTTAAAAATATGAGTCATTCTAAATACAGCAATCTAATTTATTCCATACGCAGCTCATGAGACTGAGCTGAACTCAGCTAGAATAGTAAGAAAAAAATTTTTCCCTAGCCCTACAGCATGATGACTAGTAGAGAGTTTTTGGAATCACAATAGTTGAATTTCACTCCATAATTATAAGACCTTAAGCAGTTACCTAATCTATAAAATGAAAGTTGAATTGTTGATCTCTATAGTCCTTTCTACCTCTAAATTTTCCTTTGCATTTTTAGGAAATCACTTTCAACTTCACAGATTATAAACTATTCTGTAATATATAGTAACAGATAGTTTCCTGGGGAACAGAAGTATTCAGTGATTTATCAGATAGCTTATTTCACACAGGCAGTATGTGTCATAAGTGAGACTTGAACCTAAGAGTTCCTGACTTCGTGTATTACTGCACAATGCTGCCTTTCTACTTATGACTATAAAACGTTTCTTTTTGAAGTATTACCTAATTTTAAGATAGAATTGAAAATATATAAAGATGCTATTGCATAATATATTGAATATTCACAGATGTTCATTACTGTCATCCCCATTTAATATATATTTTCAAGTTGACCTTTACTGAAAGCAAAATATAGCAACCAAATTCTATTAGCATATTAGCCATTTGGGGTCATGTAAAATTCATCTAGGAATTAAAATGATATGTGCATATTTATAATGTTGTTGGCTTCTCACAATGTAGATCTTTTTTATAAAAACTGAAAGGAAGATACCATTAATATTTTAAAAATCAGTTAAAATAAGGTATACTCTAAACAAGAAGGAATGTATATATATAAAAACATATATACACACAAATGTGTGTTTAATATTACTTAAATCATCTCTTTAACTCCAAATATCTACAGAGTAAAATGAAATGTAATAATCTCACCATGATTATTTAAATTTACTATGTTAAAAATCACTAGAGAATAGAGATCACTATGAGGTATATGACAAATAGAGGAACACTCAAAAAGAAAAATAAAACATACAAAAAAAATCACACAAACTTTATAGAATATTATGTTCTCTCTATATGATATATACATATATTATACATGATATCATGAATGTTGTAAATAAATATTATAAGTATAATATTATAAATCCTATTAACTTCCTAAAATTTGTCAAAGGTTCCTCTGTTCTTTGGCAAATTCCAAGTGGCAGTTCTTAAACATAAGGGTAAATGTAGCTCAACTTCAAAATTTGGAGGAAAGGAAGTCATCTTGAACTGAATTTCTATTTTATAGCTCTCAGCACTACCACATAACACAGTGAAAATAAGCATGATGTCTCTTTAAAAGTGCCCAATAAAAAATAAGTTATAAATACTGCCATTACCAAAGCAAAGACCATATAAAAACCTGGTCCAATGAAAGGGCTTTGCATTATAAACATAACCAAGACACAATTGCAGCTTTCAGGTAAAAGGCACACAACAGTGTTTTTTCCTTCCTATTACGGCACCACGGAACAAAATCCACAATGTTTCTCCACTACTCTGCTTATTCATTCAAGTAAAAACAGTGCTTATCTTTCTAGAAAATCCATTGTGTAGTCATGGTATATGTCTTAGATTTTTAGTTAACTATATTCTCATTCTTCCCATTCAATTCATATTTTCCTTTACTTCTTAGAATGTTCTAGTTGTTTTAAATAAAATTAATAATAATTTTAATAAAATGATGATATAATCATGAATATTAAGCTCTTGAGAGTAACTCATGGGTAAGCTAAAGGCTGGGTTATTATGTTTTAGAGAACCTTGCTTGTAAGCTATCTGTCTATACTACCTTCATTCTTAAAAATAATAATATTAAGAGCAGGAAGAGACATCAACAGACTATATTTTATTGATAAGGAAACTGAGGATGAAAGGGGTTACATAGAGTCATAAAAGCAAATGTAACCCAGTTCTTCCTGACTCTAATTCTAGGACTCTATCCACTGTACATACCAATATATTCTATCAAGATGTTGGAAATATGCTTAAATCTATGCACTGTTATTTGCTAAATTTTATTATCAGATATTGACAAAAAGCAAGTAACAGGCAAGGTCTACCATGTGGAAAATAACTGTTCCTTTAGTGAATTATAATTTCTTTAAACCTTTATTCTACTGCCAGAGTTTTTGAGCAGTAATTTTTTTAGTTTTAATATGTGTACAATGTATATTTTTAAATATTTTAATATTTTGATTTTTCCCAAGTTACATTTAAAACTTTTTTATATTTGTTTTAGAAAACTTTGAGTTCCAGATTCTCTCCATTATCCCCATCCTCAGGGCCCATTAATAAAGCTCATGTAAAATTATGCAAAACATTTATGTAAAGTCATGGTGTGAAAGAATATATATCTCCCCTCCTAAAAAAAAACCCTCAAGAAAAAAGAGAGAGACAGAGAGAGAGGACAGAAAGAGAGAGAAAGAGAGAGAGAGAGAGAGAGAGAGAGAGAGAGAGAGAGAGAAAATGAGAGAGAATGAGAATATGCTTCAATCTGTATTCAAACACAATCAATTCTCTAAGTATGGATAGAATTTTTCATCATAAGTCCTTCAGAATAGACATGGATCATGTATTGCTGAAAATAGCAAAGCCATTCATAGATGATTATCCCACAAAACTATTAGTACTTTCTAAACAGTACATTTCACTTTGATTGAGTTCGTGGAAGCATTTTCTAAGTTTTTCCAAGGATATCTTATTCATCATTCCCCATAGAACAATAATATTCCATGATAATCACACACCATAATTATATTTTTAAAAATAGAGAATTTTTCAATATAAAAATTTCTTCAATATTTTAGTACACTGGACTAAAACTATGGACTTAATGGACTTACTTAATGGACAATGACTTTCTTAGAGAAATAGTTTAAGATACTGGATATAAGCAAAACCAAGAGACACAAAATTTTTAGTTCAATTCTTTCCTCTAATACTGGCTGTGTCATCCTGGGTAAATTACGAAGTGACACTTGGAAAAGAAGTGTCCTTATTGGATTTCCTTTATAAGTATTTATAGGGTCTTTTTAGTTGCACAAAAATATTTTCTGGTAAATTATTTTACATTAATACAATATGTTTTATAACATTTTAACTTCTGATTATGACTCCCAGATCATCTTCTCAATGAGTCATCCTTCAAATAAAAAATTAAAAAATAAAGAAATTCAGTAATATTAACCAACATATTAAATAGTAATTACAAATTTCTACATAGAAAGTAAGGAGGCATATTTTCCTATCTCTTCTGTTGCCCAAATGTAGAGATTTTTAGTAAATTACATTCCATTTACCTAAAGTAATTTGATATTTTCTTTTGAAATATGATAAATTGATTACTTTTTAAAGTAAAGAAATGAAGAGAAAAGTATTATTTATAAAAGTCTAGTCTTTAATTACATAAATGTATGCTTGTAAGCAACCCAAATGACTATATTAATCATACATGACACTATCAGATTTGAACAAATGATGCAAAAAGAGGTTTATTTCCTTTCAAAGGCAATATAATATAAAAATAAAAGGCAAGTATAATAAGAGCATAAGATTTAGAGTCAGAAAATCTCTTTTTTTTCTGAAGGACTTAAGAAGATTCTATTATAAGTTCTCAGATTCATAAGAAGCACTAGGAGAGGCATATTAAATTCTGATCACCCTACTTCCCAGATCTACATATGGAAAAAAAAAAAAACTTGTTGACTCCTCCCCTTTTTCCCTAGGACAGAGAAAGGAGCATCTTCTAGAAGCAGTGTGATCCTAGAACAAGCAGGGTTTTAACGCTTTTCAAAAGCTTGAAGAAATAATTAGGCTAGGAACTCCAAATCAAAGAGGAACCTACATTCTAAACCAGAAGAACTTTGCAGGGGGCTTATAGTGGCTGAGTTCCATTGAGAATCCATAGTATTTTGGGCCTTTCTATCTTCCATTATCTTATCTCCCAAAGATTCTTTCCTTCTTTGACTAATGAAATTAGGCTTCAAGTGTCAACTGTGTCATAACCTCTCCCCCTAGTTTGTATATATATTTACATTTATATCCTGATTATATGAGATAATTTTTCTGAACCTTCCTTTTCCTTCCCCTCTTTTATATTTTTCTGTCACTATTTCCTCTCTTAAGATTAACAAATTTAATTCTGTTAAGATAACAGAACCATTACTGGTAGTTCTGCTCAATTAGACTTCTATGACCTTTTATGATTGGCTAATTCACTGGTGATACATGTACCAAATCCCCATATTAGAATGGAAGCTTTTTTGACTTTTTAGTCCTTTATCACAGTTCATTTCTATTTATCTTTTTTTCTCCTTTAAATCCTATGTTTGAGCTTCAAAGTTTCATGGCTTTGATCTTTTTCTTTAGAAATGCTCTGTTTCATTAGCAATTCATTTTTCCCCCTATATGATTATACTCAGATTTCTTGCATAAATAATTTTTGGCTATAAACCTTCCTTTCCTTCCAATACATAATATTAAAAAATTCCACTCCTTTATATTGATGACTAATAAATAACATGCAATCCTGACTAGTTTCTTGGTAGTTGAATTCTCTGGCTATTACAATATTTTTTTCTTTGACCCAGAAACTATTTCCTATCATGCTCTTGGGAGTTTTCATTTTGGACTTTCTTTGAAGATATGATGAGAGTATTCTTTCCATGTCCACTTTTCCCTCTGGTTATAAGAGATGTGGGAAGTTTTCTTTTAAGACTTTTTGAAATATGATATTCAAGCTCTTGTTTTGGTCATGGAATTTGGAAACTCTAAATGCTTTTTAAATTTTTCCTTCTTGTTTTTTTTTCTGTTAGTTTTTGCCATATGATGCCTCAAATTTTTGTCTATATTTTAAAAATCATTTGACTTTATTTTAATATTCCTTATTGTCCTCATGTAATTATTGGTTTCTATTTGGTGCATTCTAATCTTCAAGGAGTTTGCTGCTTAGAAAAGAGTTTTACTTAAATTTTTTTCTTCCATAGTTTTATACCTTCATAGAATATTATTTTTCTGTAGGAAAGTATAAAGTATTTGAGGGAATCTTGGAAAGATTTGTAGGAACTGATAGAGAATGAAGTGAATAGAATCAAGTATTAATACATAAAATTTTTTAAATGGTAAAGACAAAAACTTTGAAAGACTTAGAAATTCTGATTAATGCAATTACCAATCCTGTTTCAATATGACTACTGATAAAAAAAAATATGCTACCCATCTCCTCATGATGAGCTAAGGACTATGAGTATGAGTGTAACTTTTTTCCTAAACATGTTCAATGCAGAAATTTGTTTTTCTTAATTATACATATTTTAACAGGACTTGTTTTTCTTTCATTCTCACTGGGAAATGTTGGGGCAGGAGAGAAAGAAAGTATAGTTTTGCTGACAAATATACATATATATATATATATATACATTTATATATACTATTTTTAAAAAGAAAAAATATGTGCTTCATTTTACTAATTACCTTGTTTATATCCATAAAATAGAATTTGGGACAAGGATAATAAAGCAATTCAATAACAACTATAATGGCTTCTATATATGAACATCAATCTTCTGTATCATAAAACCCTGTAACAAGGTAGTAATTATGCTGCAATAATGAAACATCAAGAGAAGATTTCTTAATTCCTGAAAAAAGATTTCATGGTTTCAGACATGAGAAATTTTTAAGAGTATATTAACAGAGGACTATATATGATAAAGGATTTCAATTATAGCCAAGAAACTTCAATGATAAAATGATGCTGAAAGATCTAATAGGGAAGGAATCATGATGTAGTGGAAAGCTCATTAGAATTGTAGTTAAATAGAAAGAAAGAAAGAAAGAAAGAAAGAAAGAAAGAAAGAAAGAAAGAAAGAAAGAAAGAAAGAAAGAAAGAAAGAAAAACATATTGAAGGAATAAGTATAGGCACCAAGTGAACAAATTTTATTACTTTTTACATATGATGATTGTGTACTTAGAGAAAACCTGAGAATCAGCTCTAAAAACTATGCAAAACAATTAACAACTTTAGAAAAGTTTCAGAATATAAAAGAAATTTTCATAAATCTCAGTATTTCTGCATGTTATCAACAACATCCAGAAGGACCAACCCAGATCTTCCCTCCAAAAGTTCATAGATTCTAACCTTAACACCAAGCAATCATGAAGTAGACTGGAGAAAAACCAAATAAAATAACTGCAAACAGGATAAAATGCTTGGAAGCCAATCTGCCAAGACACATACAGGAACTATGTGATCACAACTATAAAACATATCACACAAATAAAGACAGAGCTAAATACTAGAAAAAAGTGAACTGCTAATGGCAGACCAAGCCAATATACTAAAATGATAATACAACTAAATTAATTTATTTGTTCTATATCCTATCAATAAAACTGTCAGCAAATTTTTTATAGAACTGGAAAAAAATAACAATCATCTAGAGGAACAAAAGGTCAAGAATCGATTCGAGAGAATCAAAGAGAAGAAAAAAGCAAAGGAAGGCAGCCTAGTAGTATCTAATTTCAAACTATACCACAAAGCAACAATCATCAAAACCATCTGGTACTGGGTAAGAAATATAGTAGCTGATCATTGTAATAGATTAAGTATGCAATATATAGAAGCAAATAAGCATGATAACCTAATATTTGATAAACCCAAAAATCCCAACTCTTGTGGCAAAAAATCATTAATTGACCAAAAGTAAACTGGGAAAACTTGAAAATAGACCAACATCTAACAACATATACCAAGATAAGCTCAAAATGGGTACATGATTAGACAAAAAGGCTGATGTATGAAGTAAGTGAGAAGAAAGTGGGGAGAAATCTATCAGATAGATATATTAAATTAAATTAATCTATATAAAATCTATCAGTATTAAATTAAAATATTATCCAAAATTAGAAGGAAAGCAGGAAACTACAAAAAATGTTTATAGCAAATTTCTCTGATCAATAAGGTCTCATTTCTCAAATATATAGGGAACTGAATAAAAATTAGAGAACCCCTCCAATTAATAAATGGTGAAAACATATAAACAAGCAATTTCCAAAGGAAGAAATTAAACCTATCAATAATTATATGAAAAAAATGCTCTAAATCACTAGTGATTATAGAAATTAGAGAAATGCAAATTAAAATAACTCTAATATTCATCTATACCCATCAGATTGGTTAAGATGACAGAAAAGAAAAATGACAACTAGTGAAGGATCTGTAAGAAAACAAAGAGATTCACAAAAAAATTGGTGCAACTGTAACTAGTTTAATCATTCTGGAGAGCAATTTAGAATTCTACCCCTAAAGCTATAAAACTGTGCATACACGTTAGTCCAGCAATAACTCTACTAAAGCTATATCCCAAAGAGATCAAAGAAAAAGGGAAAATGTCTATAGGTATAAAAATACTTACAGCAGTTCTTTTTGTTATGGCAAAGAATTAGAAAATGAGGTACCTATGAATAGGAGAAAAATATTTAAAATGAATGTAGTAGAACACTTTGTGGTTGTGAACATGTTTAAGAGAATGCTCTCAGAAAAAAAAAAATGGGAAGACCTATATTAACTGATGTAATATCAAGTAGAACTAGGAGAGCTACATACACAATAACATAAATATCGTAATGATAATCAACTGTGAAAGATTTAGTAAGACAGCCAAGGAGGAGCTCCCATCTAAGATGGGAGCTTTCCAAAACTATCTCGAGTGGCAGTACACAAGGGTATAGTGAGTTCTTAAACCCATTCCAGGGCCTCTGATATAATACAGCATGTGGGAACAGTGCCAATCAGCAGCTTTAGTTTGAGGCCACAAATCAAGGAGTATTCCCAAGTTCTAGCAAGAAGGGAATTCAGAAGCAAGCAATAGTAATATGGCTCAGATCCTAGGAGCAAAGAAAGTTTAGAATTCCACCTCTTATGAAATCTGAATCTTTTAGAAGAATAAGGAAGTGAGGAATCCCTGACTAAAGGGAAATTTACAATTCTTTCACTCTGAATCAGCAAAGCATTTCAGGGAACTAATATAGTTAAATCCACAAGCAGTTTACTGCTGCTCAAAACCAAACCCAGGTCAGTAATTTGCATAAGTAAGTTCAAGAAAATGGTAATCAGATTGCCCTGCATCGGACCACTTTCAGAGCACCAAAAACTTAAAGATGCCCAGTTTAAATTGTGCCAGAGTAAAACAACACACAATACTCCCAAGAAAGCAACAGGGCCGACCTAGACTTTCCTTCCATAAATGTAAGATTCTAGCACTTACATCAATCCATCATGAAGTAGGCATGAAGAACAAATAAATGAAAAGCAATAAAAAAAATGAACCTCTACTATAAAAATGATTATTGTAACAGGGCTGTTTAAAGCAAAGAAAAATAAGAGGGGGAAGAAAGGAAGAGAAGGAGGGAGGGAAGGAAAAAAGTGAGGGGTAGGAAATGAATAATTGAAACAATCACAATCAAAGCATTAAAGAAAAACAAAGTTTGGACTAAAGGTATCAAGAATTCCTGAAATAAAATGAGGGTACTAAAAGAAAAAAATGGACAAAAACATGAGAACTCAATAGTTTGGTAGAAGAGATGCTATACCTTGACCAATCAACAACTCCCTGGGGAAAAAAAAGAAGTCAGTGATCTAACAAGAAAAACAAAAAAACAACATAAAGTATTTGATAGTGGAAAAAATGCATAGAAAACAAATCAAGGAGAAAAAAATCTAAGAATCATTAAAATAAAAAAAATCTAAGATAATAATAAACATTTCAAAAGAAATACCTAACTACCACTCAAATGCTTCTTGGAAAAAGTGACTAGTAAAGGAAAGCCAAGTAACAGAGCAGAAGTAGTGACCCAGCCATATATAGTATATTCATTGGTTCATGAAATCTATAACTATAGCTGGAATGCTAAGTCTAATTTAGAGGTTATTTAATCTAGAAGGCTCATATTCCCAATTCACAGGCCACAACTCTCCCAAATGCAGCCTGAACCAAATACAAATGTAATTAGAAAATTTTCAATAGAAATACAACACAGATAATGTTATTTTATTGCATTCTGAGTCAATATGTGATATACAGCGATATATTTAAGGTTTAACTAGTTCAACTCCCTCACTTCATAGAAGAGGAAACTGAGGCATAGAGAGTTTAAGTGTTTAATATAAGATTGTTCAGGTACTGACAAATCCATGATTCAAACTCAAACTCATGCAAAGAGGCGAAGGAAACCTTTTATATCTGAGGGAAAGAGGGGAGGAGGATGAACATAATGTGTATCTTACTCTCATCAGAATTCACTTAGAAAAAATTAGACATATTCGATTTACAGAGAAACTTCTCCCACCTCATTTAAAAGTGGGAAGGAATAAGTGAATAGGGAAGGAACAAGCTAAATAGAAGAGAATACAGAAATTGTAAGGAAAAGGGTTAAGAAAAGGGGAGGGACTCAAAGGTGGGGGGAGGGATCCTAAAGAGGGAGGGATGAGTGAGGCAAGTGGTGCTCACAAATTTAATATTGGGGAGGAAGGTAAGGAGAAAATAAAAAAGAAAAGCATAAGCTGGGTTAACAAGATGGCAGGAAATACAGAATTAGTAATTTTAACCATAAATGTGAATGGGATAAACTCCCCCATAAAGCAGAGGAGGATAGCAGACTGGATTAAAAGCCAGAATCCTACAATATGTTGTTTACAGGAAACACACTTGAAGAAGGCTGAGACATACAGAGTAAAGGTAAAAGGCTAGAGTAGAATCCACTATGGTTCAGGTGAAGTCAAAAAAACAGGGGTAGCCATCCTGATTTCAGATCAAGCAAAAGCAAAAATTGAAATAATTAAAAGAGATAAGGAAGAGCACTATATCTTGCTAAATAAAGAGTAACATAAATAATGAAGCAATGTCAATACTAAACATAAATGCACCAAGTGGTGTAGCATCTAAATTCTTAAAGGAGAAGTTAAGAGAGCTGCAAGAAGAAATAGACAGCAAAACTATAACAATGAGAGATCTCAACCTTGCACTCTCAGAACTAGATAAATCAAACAACAAAATAAATAAGAAAGAAGTTAAAGAGGTAAGTAGAATGCTAGAAAAGTTAGGTATGACAGATCTTGGGAGAAAACTAAATGAAGACATAAAGAAGTACACTTTCTTTTCAGCAGTTCATAGAACCTATACAAAAACTGACCATATATTACGACATAAAGAGCTCAAATTCAAATGTAGAAAGGCAGATAGAAAATGCATTATTTTCAGATCACAATGCAATAAAATTGCATTCAATAGAAGCCAGGGGAAAATAGACCAAAAAGTAATTGGAAACTAAATAATCTCATCCTAAAGAATGATTGTGTGAAACAACAAATCATAGATACAATTAATAATTTCACCCAAGAGAATGACAATAGTGAGACAACATACCAAAATGTGTGGGATGCATCCAAAGCAGTAATAAGGAGAAATTTTATATCCCTAGAGGCCTACCTGCATAAAATAGAGAAAAAGAAGGGCAATGAATTGGGCTTTCAACTAAAAAATCTAGAAAAATTGCAAATTAAAAACCCCTAGTCAAACACTTAACTTGAAATTCTAAAAATAAAAGGAGAGATTAATAAAACTGAAAGTAAAAAAACTATTGAATTAATAAATGAAACTAAGAATTGGTTCTATGAAAAAACAACAAAATAGATAAACCCTTGGTAAATTTGCTTGGAAAAGGAAAAAGGAAAACCAAATTGTTAGTCTTAAAAATGAAAAGGGAGAATTTGCCACTAATGAAGAGGAAATTAGAGCAATATTTAGGAGTTATTTTGCCCAACTTTATGCCAATAAATTCTATAACTTAAATGAAATAGATGAATACCTTAGAAAATATAGCTTGCCTAGATTAACAGAGGAAGAAGTAAATTGGTTAAATAATCCCAATTTAGATAAAGAAATAGAACAGGCTATTAATCAACTCCCTAAAAAAAATCCCCACGACCAGATAGATTTACATGTGAATTCAACTAAACATTTAAAAAAACAATTAACTCCAATGCTATATAAACTATTTGAAAAAATAAGGATTGAAGGAGTCCTACCAAATTCCTTTTATGACAGAGGCATGGTACTGATACCTAAACCACATAGGTTGAAAATAGAAAAATAAAATTATAGACCAATCTCTCTAATGAATATTGATGCAAAAATCTTAAATAAAATATTAGCAAAAAGATTACAGAAAATCATCCCCAAGATAATACATCATGAACATGTAGGATTTATACCAGGAATGCGAGGCTGGTTCAACATCAGGAAAACTATTAGCATAATTGACTATATCAATAACTAAATTAACAAAATCCATATTTTCATTTCAATAGATGCAGAAAAAAATTGATAATATCCAACATCCATTCCTATTAAAAACACTTGAGAATATAGGAATAAATGGACTCTTCCTTAAAATAGTCACTAGCATCTATTTAAACCATCAGTAAGCATCATATGTAATGGGGATAAACTGGAACCATTCCTAGTAAGATCAGGAGTGAAACAAGGTTGCCCAATATCACCATTACTATTCAATATTGTATTAGAAACACTAGCTTCAGCAATAAGAGATGAAAAAGTGATTAAAGGAATTAGAGTAGATAATGAGGAAACCAAACTATCTCTTTTTGCAGATGATATGATGGTATGCTTAGAGAACCCCAGAGATTCTACCAAAAACATATTAGAAATAATCCACAACTTTAGCAAAGTTGCAGGATACAAAATAAATCCACAGAAATCCTCAGCATTTATACATCACCAACAAAATTCAATAGCAAAAGATACAAAGAGAAATTCCATTCAAAATAACTGTCAATAGTATAAAATATTTGGGAATCCATCTGCCAAAGGAAAGTCAGGAACTATATGAGCAAAACTACAAAATACTTTCCACACAAATAAAGTCAGATCTAAACAATTGGAAACATGACAATACTACCTAAACTTATCTGTTTATTTAGTACTATACCAATTAGACTCCCAAGAAACCATTTTAATGACTTAGAAAAAATAACAATAAAATTCATCTGGAAGAACAAAAGGTCAAGAATTTGAAGGGAACTAATGAAAAAAAAAAATCAAATGAAGGTGGCCTACCTGTACCTGATATAAAACTATAATATAAAGCAGTGATCACCAAAACCATTTGGTATTGATTTAGAAAGTTGATCAGTGGAATAGGTTAGGTTTACAGGACAAAATAGTCAATAACTATTGCAATCTAGTGTTTGACAAACCCAAAAATCCCAATTTTGGGGATGGGATAAGAATGCACTATTTGACAAAAATTGCTGGGAAAACTGGAAATTAGTATGACAGAAATTAGGCACGAACCCACACTTAACACCATATACCAAGATCAAAATGGGTTCATGATTTAGGCATAAAGAACATGATTATAAATAAATTAGAAGAATATAGAATAGTTTTACCTCTCAGACATGTGGAGGAGGAAGGAATTTGTGACCAAAGAAGAACTAGAGATCATTATTGATCACAAAATAGAAAATTTTGATTATATCAAGTTAAAAAGCCTTTGTGCAAACAAAACTAGTGCAGACAAGATTAGAAGGGAAGCAATAAAATAGGAAAACATTTTTACAGTTAAAGGTTCTGATAAAGGCCTCATATCCAAAATATATAGAGAATTGACTCTAATTTATAAGAAATCAAGCCATTCTCCAATTGATAAATGGTCAAAGGATATGAACAGACAATTTTTAGATGATGAAATTGAAACCATTTCTACTCATATGAACTCTGAGATACCATTACATACCTGTCTGATTGGCTAAGTTGACAGGAAAAGATAATGAGGAATGTTAGATGGGATGCGGGAAAACTGGGACACTGATGCATTGTTGGTGGAGTGGTGAATGGATCCAACCATTCTGGAGAGCAATTTGGAACTATACTCAAAAAGTTATCAAACTATGCATACCCTTTGATCCAGCAGTTTTACTACTAGGCTTAGATCCCAAAGAGATATGAAAGAAGGGAAAGGAACTTGTATGTGCAAAAATATTTTGGGCTAGAAACTGGAAATTGAATAGATGCTCATCAATTAGAGAATGGCTGGATAAATTGTGGTATGTGAATGTTATGGAATATTATTGTTCTATAAGGAATGACCCTCAGGATGAATACAGAGAGACTCAGAGAGACTTACATGAACTGATGCTAAGTGAAATGAACAGAACAAGGAGATCATTATACACTTCAACAACAATACTATATGAGGATCAATTCTAATGGAAGTGGATAGCTTTTGCAATAAGAAGATCCAATTGATCAGTGATGAACAGAACCAGCTACACCCAGAAAAAGAACACTGGGGAAAAAAAAAGAACAATGTGGACTGCTTGAGTTTTTGTTTTTCTTCCCAGGTTATTTTTTACTTTTCTAAATCCAATTTTCCTTGTGCAACAAGAGAACTGTATAAATATGTACATATATATTGAATTTACGATATACTTTAACATGTTTAACATGTATGAGACTGCCTGTCATCTATGGGAGGAAAGGAAGGGAAAAGTTGGAACAGAAATGATTGCAAGGGACAATGTTGATAAACTATCCATGCATATGTTCTGTCAATAAAAAGCTATAATAAAAAAAAAGTAACTGGAAAATATTTGACAAAAATAATAAAAATTCCACTGAAAATATAAAAAGAAAAAGAGTGAATGTTCAAGATTATATGGTGATCAATTCTGATGGATGTGGCTCTTTCTAACAATGAGATGATTCAGATCAGTTCCAATAATCTTGTGATGAAGAGAGCCATCTACACACACTAAGAGGACTGTGAGATTTGAGTGTGGACCACAACATGGTATTTTCTTTCTATTATTGTTTGCTTACATTTTGTTTTCTTTCTCAGTTTTTTTTAATTCTTGATCTGATTTTTCTTGTGCAGCAAGATAACTGTATAAATATGTATACATATATTGGATTTAATATATATTTTAACATATTTAACATGTATTTTTTTACCTGTCATCTAGGGGAGAGGGTAGGGGGAATGAGGGGAAAATTTGGAACAAGAGGTTTTGCAAAGGTTAGTGTTGAAAAATTATCCATGCATATGTTTTATAAATAAAATGCTTTAACAAAAAAATGAAAAAATATATAATAAATTTATTTTAACTCACCTTTTTTCCAGAATGACCTTTAGGAAGCACACTCACAAAGCTACCTGTTACCAAACACATGTTTTTAACTGTATTCATTGTACTATGCTTTTTTGTAGTGTGACAAGTTTTTCTGCTTATTCTTCTCTACTACATTAGTTACTATAGAAACAATGCCACTGAAATACATGACATCTACAACTAAATGTTTAAAAATCACATCATGTACCAGAAACCTTACAGAACTTCTTTTAACATGAAAAATATAAACAAAAGCATAAATACACATATATTGTTCCACAAAAATATTATATCATTAAAAATTACATATAAAAATTAATTATATATTATATATAAATTATATATAAACATATATATAACATATATATATATAAATATAAAAAATATATAAATATATATATATATTTATATATATATATATAGCAACAGTTTGTTGCTCATTTTATCTGTTTTACTGTATGACCTTCATTAATCAAAACTCTGGAAATGTATAAATGTATAAATAATTGTATTTGTGACATATGCAGAAAATAAAGTATTGTGGTAAAAGAGGAAAAAGGAATAAATGTGCTTTATATAAGTTATTTTATGCCTGCTCCTCTATCATAAAATTTATATTTTCTTAATATGCAGGTATTAATTAAAATTCATAAATTATGAGAAAACAAAGAATGAAATAAAGTTGCATTTATATTTGTAGGTGAAAACATTGAATTACTAAATGTTTAAGACATGTTTTAAAGCATATAAACTATAATATTTTTAGGTGATTGAAGAACGGGTAAAATTTATATAGTGAGGTCTGCCCCTCAGTCAAACCATCATCTAGGATTCTAGACCCTAGGACAAGCCAGGAAGAAGGACCTGCTACCAGTACAAGCCAGCAGTCTGTACTACTGTGGAAGCCAGTAGCTAAGGCCTGAGGCCAAACTAACCCCAAAGTCCCAAGTCCCAACCCCCCAGCACAAGAAGCTTGGAACAGTGTCCACTCTACTCCAGGAATAAAGCACAACTTTTATAAAAAGTAAAAAGTCACAAAAGAAGAAGAGAAATGGGCAAACAAATAAACAAACCAAAAAACCTGACCATAAAAAGTTACTTTGTTGAAGATTCTGGAAATTTGTTGGAGTAGGTCAGAAAATTCTGTTTTCCAGATTTCCCCACAAACAAGATAAAATTGTCCTTCATAGAGAACATAGAACAATAAAAAACAAATAAGAGTTGGGGCAGAAGAGTAGTTCTGGGATAATCATTGAAAATTCAAAGAAAGAAACCAGGCTAGAGGTATATCCCATGTGAAATATAAACAACTTCAGGTTAGTTCCCCAAAAACAAGTGCTAAGTCCTAGAGCTAGCTGAGTTGGTAGATAGCCTCAGCCCTGCCGCAGGAATTTTTAACTTTGGGAATGTGGGGAGACTGAGGGAACCTTTGGTGATTAGGAATACCAGACCCAGCTGTGCTTCTGAGATGCAGCTCTGGAAGAGGAGGAATCAGCACTCTTGGGAAGTGCAGAAAGTAGTAAGCAGAGACCGAGATAACTTTGGGTATTTACAGGAGAAAAAAATCCTAGATTTTGGCACCAGGTCACAGGGGAGAACTAAAGGAGGACCTGAGAGCAGAGGTATTATCACTCACCATCACAGGACTTGAGGTCATTACATTAACAAGTTTTTATTTTTAAAAAAAGCAAGCAAAGGAAAAAGAATCCACACATAGAAAGTTACTAGGGGCAGAGAGAAGACCAGGATTCTTCAGAAGAGGAGGATACTGAACTTAAAAAAAAAAAATCCGCTGGAGAAAACAACTTCATAAAATGTAGAATTGATCAAATGAGAAATGAGGTACAAGAGATCACTTAAGAAAATAATTCCTTAAAAATTAAATTGAGCTAATGAAGCTAATGACTCTATGAGACATCAAAAAGCAATAAAACAAAATCAAAAGAATGAACAAACAAAAGAAACTTGGAAATATACCATTGGAAAAAACAAATGACCTAAAAAATACATCAAGTAGAAATAATTTAAGAATTATTTGATTACCTGAAAGCCATGATTTAAAAAAAAGTTTGTTTATATGTGTATATATACATGGATATGTGTATATGTATGTATACATAACATATCATATCTAAGGAAATTAGCAAGTAAAACTACAGCCAACAGCAAAATAGAAATTGAAAGATTCCACTGATGACCAACTTAAAGTGATCTCAAAATGAATATTCCCAGAATAGCAGAGACAAATTTCCATAGCTTCAAAGTCAAAAAGAAAATACTACAAACTGCCAGAAAGAAACAGAAACAGTTCAGCTATCTTGAGGCCCCATTTAGAATTATACAGGATTTAATAGCTTCTACTTTTAAAAACTGGAGAGCTTGGAATATATACCCAATGGAATATAAAAATATATCTTACTCTAGAGGGAAGTAAAAGGAGATGGAGAAAAGAAAAGACAGAAAAATGATAGCAGATTGGAGGATGAGTAAGGAAGGATACAATGAAAGGAGAGAGAGAGAGAGAGAGAGAGAGAGAGAGAGAGAGAGAGAGAGAGATAGGGGAAGCTTTCCCAGTTTCCCTCAAAAACCACATGAAACCAAGCCTCTGAACAGTTTGATGGAATGAAACCACTCTCTAGCTCAAAATAGATTGGAAGGACTTCAAGGAAAATCAGTCTCATTGAGGTGAAAGAGGTTTTCAGCCTAACTCAGATGGTGTTCAGAAAAACCATTAAGAGGGTCTTGATCATAGGAGATCAGCAACTGATAACCCTGGTCCTGGCTCAGTAGCAGACAAGTGGGACAGCCTCCAGTCCCAGTTCAGAAGGCAAATTGCCAACTAGGGAAATCAAACTGTTTCCTGGAAAGAAAAGTCAGGGCTACTCACTGTTGTGAGCAAGACCAAACACAAGGAGCCTCTATGCTCAAAGCCAAGGCTTTGAGCTTCATGAGAAGCTTTGGACAGCATCCCCTATATGCCAGGAGCAGAACTCGACCATAAAAGGCACCACAAAAGGGGAGAGGAGGGAAAGAAAATAAGCAAGAAACAGAAAAGAATCTTAATCATAGAAAAGCTACTATGGTGATAGGAAAGACCAATGCAGTCTCTTTTATCTGTCAACTCTATGAATAAGAGTAGAATTTAGAATCAAACAAGATATAAAGAGCATTGCAAAAAACAAAATGAATCATTTTATCATATTAAATTAAACATTTTTGCACAAACAAAACCAATGCAATGAAAATGTGAAGTAAATAGAAAACTGGGGGGAATTTTTTACAACAAATATCACTGAAAAAGGCCTAATTTTTCAAATATATAGAAAATTGAATCAAAATTATAAAAACGCAAATCATTCCCCAACTGATAGTCAATTTATAAGAAAAAATTTCAGATGAAGAAATCAAAGCTATTTAAAGTCATATAACAATGCAATCACTATTGAATGGGGAAATGCAAATTTAAAAATTCTGAGATAGCACCTCAACCTTTTCAGATTGTCTAATATGACAGAAAAGGAAAATAATAAATGTTGAAGAATAAATGTGGAAAAATTGGAACACTAATACACTATTGAAGTTATGAACTGATATAATTATTCTGGAAAGCAATTTGGAACTATGTCCAAAGAAAGTGTACATACCTTTTGATCCAACAATAACACTACTGTATCTTTATTCCAAAGAGATTTTTAAGGGAAAAGAGACTATTTATACAAAAATATTAATAGCAGCTCTTTCTATGGTGGCTAAGAATTGGAAATTAAGGGAATGTGTATCAATTGGGGAACTACTGAACAAATTTTAGCATATGGTAATGGAATACTATGCTACCAAAAAACAAGTGGGATGATTTCAGAAAAATCTGGAAACACATATAATGACACAAAGTGAAATGAGAAGAATCAGGTAAACATAGTATACAATAATAGCAATATTATATAAGAACAACTGTGAATAATAGCTATTCTCAGCAACAAAGTGATCCAAGACAATCCCAGTGTACAAATCATGAAAAATGCTATCTGCTTCCAGAAAAAAGAACTGATAATGGCTGGATATAAATGAAAGTATGCTATTTTTCATTTTCTTTCTTTTTTCTTTTATTTTGAGTTTCTTTCCAAAAATGAATATTATGGATGTTTTATATGATTGTAAAAGTATAATCTATGTCAGATTTCTTACCCCCTCAGAGATGGGGAAAAGGAGGGAAGCAGAAATAGAATTTGCAACTGAAAACTTTAAAAAAAATTTTTTTTAATTGCTTTCACATGTAATTGGAGGGAAAAAAAATAAAATGTTATTTATTTTTAATGCACCTAATGGCTACATTATCCTTTATTCTTTCCATTTTGATAGCATCACCTTATATATAACTGTCAAATTTTGAGCAAATAGTGTTGCTTTAAAAGGCAGAATACATAGCATGGGATCATAGTTACCATATACAAAAGAGGGACTTTGTCAGTGCCATTCTCCATAAATATAAGAATGCTCTCAACAGAATCCTGCAGAGAAAAACAAGTCAATGAATCTTTAATTTATAATTTTCTGGTATTTTTGTCTGTGTGATTTTTTTTAATCTTTCCCCCTTACATTTTTAATGTTATAAAGAATTTTGATATATAATCACAATTTAGATTTGGTTATGATATTAAAAACAGTTCAATTAGCAATGGTTTTTTATAGCAAAGACAATTTTTATGCTAAAATTAATTTGAAATTCAATTGCCACCCAAAGAATTAAAAATTGAGCTGCTGCCCATCAATTGAAATGGATGAACAAGTTGTGGTATATGACTTACATGAAATGATGCAGAGTGAAATGAGCAGAACCAGAAAAATGTTGTAAACAGAAATTGCAATATTTTCTGATGAATAACTGAATGACAACTATTCTTAGAAATACAATGATCCAAGATAATACCAAAAGATGCATAATGAAATATTCTATCCACTTCTAGAGAAAGAGCTGATGGTGTCTGAAGGCAGACTAAAGCATTCTTTTTTAACTTTATTTATGTAGGTTTAAGTTTTACTCCCCAAAGACCTAATACAGAAATATGTTTTATATAATTGTACATGAATAATCTATTTCAAATTGATTACCAATTGAGGGAGGGAGAAAGAGAGAATGGGATGAAAGAATTTAGAACTCACAATTTTTACAAATGAATGTTAATTTTTTACATGTAATTGGGGACACAGAAGAAAATATTTAAATTCAGTTGTCACTTAAAGATATTCATTTTTACTGTCTAACTTTTATGAACCATTGATATTATCCTAGATACTAACCAAAGCATAATCAGATAAATGTGCAGATAATTTTCAAAAAAGCATATTAGAGGAGAATGTACCTTGACTCTGTTGAACTTTTTGTTGTTGTTGTTGTTTTGTTGCTGTTTTTTTAACTTAGATTCAAATTTTGGTCCTGATATTCTCTAAGAAATCTTAGGTCAATCATTTAATATTTATGGGTCTCAGTGCAAAATGAGGGAGTTGGATTTAATGGCCTCTGAAGTTCCTTCTAGTGCTAAGTCTATGGTCAAGTGCAACTTTGCCTTTCATATAAATTCTTCATTCTTCATTAAATGATAAAGTAATCTTCAACAAGATCAGGGCAAAAGATAATAACTTATTTTATAAATGGAAAAATAAAGGAAGAAAAATGCAGCAGTTAGGAAATACCAAATTATATAATTCTTGGATGTTCAATTATTTATTAAAGTGAAGTAGTCTGATTTTCCTAAAGCTAGTTGATTTATTTCAAGTAATCTCATTTGAGAAGTTTTCATCTCTTTTTTCTCATGTCTACAAAATAACATTTTTAATAACCCATAATGTTTATACTTAACTTTGTTATGAAAAATATATCCAAATAAAAACATTTAGAGAAAAATCTGTCTTGTTCCACTAAATTTTACCTTAGTGCCTAATCATAACATTGAGTTGACCTTAATAAATGTTATGTCAATATAGTGTTACCAATCCCCTAGCAAGCCAGAAAATTTTTAATATCACCACTAGTGATCATACATATAACAGCACCTACTAAAATTTATACTAGGCACTTTTGCTAAGCATTCTTTTATCTCATTTAATGCTCACAAAATCCTAGGAGATATGTACTGTTATTATACTCATTTTACAGATCAGGAAACCAAGGCAGATAGGGCATAAACGACTTACCCAAGGTCATACAGTAATTGCCTGGAACCAGATTTTAATTTAGGTATTCCTAATTCCAGGCCCAGTACTTCACTATGCTACCTAATCACATACACACACGCACAGATGTTTATGTGCATATGTATATGTACATATGTATGTGTGTATGTATGTGTGTGTAGATATATATATATATATATATATATATATGTATGTATGTATAAAAGATCTGAGAACCAGCTCGGTTCATAGAAGCTAAGGAACAGATAGATGTTTCGCTACAGGACAATCAATTTTTCAGACATAAACACTCATGAAATAACTATTAAAGGATATAATCTGCAATTATAGTATGGCTATGTAAAGATGAAATCACGGATCTTTTAAATATTATGTATAATACTTTTAATTAAATAATAATTTAATTTTAAATAGAAAACCTGTATTTTAAAGATTTCAGAAGGCTATAATTAATATGAAATTTTAAGGTGCTCTAAAAATACATATAAAAATAAAATAAGGAAATACTGAAATAAAATGGCAAAGTGATACTCAAATAAATACATTCAAGTAGATTAAATAAATTGTCTTTCTATATATATATGTGTGTGCTTGTGTGTGTTTAAAATTTCATTTAAAAATGAAAACAAAACCATAGGTAACAGAACTTCAGATAGACTTAGAAAGATAGCTTGAAAAAGGCATTTCATTGCTAGATTTTTTTTTTATTTTGCAAAATTACAAAGGACTCTTTCAAATTTGATTGCTTATTTTGAATTTTTATTTTATTATATATTTTATTTTTTTATTTATGGTTATGGAGGCTATAGTGAAATATTTTAGCTTTTTTAGATTCATCTCACGCACATACACACTCACACGTCCCTATTAGGGATAGAAAGGGACTGGTAATTTCACTAGAATGGCAAATTCCCAGTGAGGAAACAACCTCTACAAAAGCACCTTCTTTAAAACTTTAAAGTGTTAGAATTACCTATCCAATGACAAGAAAAGCAATTAACCCATAGCCACACAGCCTATATGTGTCAGAGGTAAATCTTCAAATCATATCATCCTGATTAAAAGGCAAACTCTACCCACCAAGCCACATTACTTCTCATATTCCTATTACCTTCGTTTTACTTTTAATTTTCTAAAGTATATAAAAATCCCTTATTGTGAAAAGAGTTGTATAGTTTTCATTATTCACATTATATATAAATTCATGTTTGCCTTATATATTTAAATGTGTACAATTCATAAAATTTTAAACTTTAAATATAAATCATATTAGAGATGCATTGAGATTGGTGGCTTAAAGGACATGAGTAATTAGCAAATACTATATCAGACTGAAATTTTATAAAAGCAAAAAGAAAATTAAAATTTTTTCTTGCTTTCAAAAAGTATGGAGAACCAGAAGTATTTTGCAGTGACCTGCAAAAAATCCACAATGTTTTTGCTTTCTTACCTATTTCTTCCCTGCTTTCTTCTCTATTCTAAGAATGAAGAAGAAGCTAAAGGGGATTGAAGAGTTCCTTAATGCATTCCAGCTATTTGGGATAAATAACTGTTATTTAAAACAAATGAAGAAAGGACTACAATGTGAATTTCAAAAAAAAGTTTCTAAGGGGACTGAAAGGAATCCTGACCTAAAGATGGAATTTGAAAGACAGATAAATGTTGTCCCATTTCTAATTTACAGAGAACAGCATGAAGGAGGAGCACTAAGCATGTGAAGCTAAAACTGAGACATAGTCATAAATATCCTAAATATCAAGAAGCTGAACCCTCTTGAGGAAGAAGCAGCTTGTCCTCCAATTTATAACACTGACACATAAGTGCTATCAAGTCAAGTTTATAACAGGAGCAAAGAATTATGCTATCTTTCAGATTGGAAAAGGACAAATAATAACAACATAAAAAATGTATAATGGAGTTAGTTATACTCAGTGACCCTGATATCCAACCAAAAATAATAAGAAGTCATATTTAATTGCATACTTACCCATGTTGTCATCACAGTCTGCCAGACCAATACAACATTAGTCTTAGCAGAAACCATCTGGAACAATAAATTGTCATAAACTGTCAACCAACAGTCATGACTCCAAAAGATTTGAGTAACGATTTATTTTAATGTAAAGAGATAGCAAAAAGATACCCATGCTGAGTCAATAAGTAAACCCTAAGGTGGCTATGATATGCAAATGATCCAGTGCTAAGGTGGCCCCAGTAACAATTTTCCCCTGCCTAACTCCAAGGTATCCTTAGGATTTCAGGTGACAAACTGCCACCCAGGGAGTACACTTCACTACATTGCACAATTACCCATCGTGTACTACTTCTTCAGGTCATTACTCAAGTTATTAGACAAATTTTGTTAGTATGTTCCTTATAAGGGTGTTACATTTAGTGATTATAAGACCATTTCTTTACTGTTTCCTGAATTGCTGTTCTGGTCAATTGTATGTAATGTCCAGGCTAACACCCTGCTGTCTTAAATTCAAGTACACCCTTTCAGAGTTAGGGCAGCTACACAATGTACTGCTTTAATAAATGTGTAGTCATGCCTACTGAAAATCCACAAGCCAAAGAATGACTTTTGATCTCCCTATTCCTGAGACAACTTTGGTTCCTTTTCCACATCCTCCACTTTCCCCTCCATCTACAAAAGGAAGGAAAACGAAATCTGAAAACTAAAATCTGGTAGGAAAAATTATCCTCGCATATATTTTGAAAATAAATAGGTTCAATAAAAAAGAGGGGGGAAAAGTAAGCATATGGTATACATTTGCTATGTTAAAAAAACATAAAATACAATAAAATCTGGTAGGCTTGATTTTGATCTCAAGTAAATCTGATAGATCATCAATGCATATGTAAAGAGGCAAATTGTGATTACAAAAAGACAAAAAGATTACATCAAGTATAGGTCACACCATACCATTCTCATTTCCATTTTTGACATCAAAACTGATACATGAGAGGAGGGTTGTGAACATAGTCTACTTCGATTTTACCAAAGCTTTTGATAAAGTATTTCACACAGTTCTTATGTTGAAAATGGGCAGATGTGGACTGGACTAAAAATCAAACAGATTCAGAACTAGCCGGATAATTGCACTTTAAAACATAGTAATTGTATGGCACAATATAAACATAGCAGATATAGCCATTTCCAGTAAAATAATCACCAGAGACTTATGCAATTCAACATTTTTATTATTTGAATAAAGGCATAGAAAATATATTCATTAAACAGACAAAAACGACAGCAAGGTGGCATAGTAGGCAGAGTGCTGGGCGCGAATTCAGAAAAACCTGAATTCAGATCCAGCCTTAGATATTTACTAGCTATCTGATCCAAGACAAGTCACTTATCTGTTTGCTTCAGTTTCTTCATCTATAAAATGGGAATAATCATACCACCTACCACACAAAGTTATTGTAAGGATCAAGTAAGAAAATAATTGTGAAGCACTTGGCTTAGTGTTGACATATAGTAAGCCCTATATAAATCTTAGCTATCATTATTATTTTCAAATTATTTTTATTTTTAAATTTGTAGTTGACAAATATTCTGGATGATGAAATCAGGATTCAGAAGTATAGAATTTCTAATAAAGTATCAATAAGAGTAAACACAAAACTTTGTATTTGGGTACAAAAAAAATTTCATAAATGTAAATGGTAGAGGTATTGATAGATAGCATTGTTCAAAAAAAAATCTGGGTGTTCTATTGTACTGTTACCTTGATATGAGTTAGTACTGTGATATGACAGCCAAAAAAAACTAATGTGATTTTGGGCCCTCTTCTGATCTCATCTAGATGATGTCCAATGATTAGCACCACAGTTTAATAAATAAATGGTTAAATTGTTTTCAAGTATCTGAAGGACTGTCAGAAGGTATGGAGACTTGTACTCCATGGAGTACAAGGTATTAGATTTGTGCTTTTTGGTCCTGAAGAGACAAACTAACAGCAATGGGTTGCGAAAGAAGACAGATAGATTTAGATTTTATGTCAGGAAAATTTTTATAACAATTATACCTGTCCAAAAGTGAAATAGACTTATTCATTCAAGAGGGTTTGGGATCTTTCCTCCTTCACTGAAGGTCTTTTAGCAGAGATTGCACAACTATTAAATATAAGTGAAAATTCCTTTCATGACTGGCTTGGATTAGATGACAGCTGTGGTAGCTTCCAAATCTCAATTCAGTTTTATTATTCTGTAATTAATTAACTAAAGATATATTGAGATGCCTTGATTAGGGAGTCAGATTTTCCTCCTCACTAGGGATTTTCAAGATTAACACTTATTGATCACTGGTTGAATGTTACATAGGTAGTTAGCAAATACATATGAGTTGTGTGAAAGAACCAGTAAGACTTTGTCTTCTTACATTTTTATAGAGATGGCAAAAATGTTATTGCTTTTGTTCTGCTTTATAAACAAAAAGTTTTCAAGAATATAATAATAGATTTTCCAAACCAGGTCCTAAAATTAAGCATATTAAATAGTGTTATAGTCATTTATTTGTGCTATGAAGTTATTGTCCTTTGAAGAATACATGACCATATCTACTAAAAATAACAAGTCAATTTCTAACACATCAAAATTGTATCATTAAAGTACTTCTCCAAATTGCATTTTTTCTAATTCTACCAATTTTACCCACTAGAATACCAAATTAATATTTTATTAGTAGTTTCTAAAATAATTTCTTTTTATATCATTCCATTAATTTTCCATTTGCTTCTAAGAACACAGAATTTATCTATTTTATCCCCTTAATGTTGCTGCAAATTACAAAGCAGGGGTATCCTGAATAGATTATATTGTTTTTACTTGATCAAAAATAGCCTAAAGGCCCACCCTTTCATTTAAGACCATTTTCTATTTCTCTTTACTACTATATGAAGGCTCACATCCTAAAAATCAGCATATAAACTAATAAATGGGTATAAATGTGTTTCAAAATCCCAGGACTTTATAAATCCTCAGTATTCCCAATGTAGAAATCTATTGGATGGATTTAATTATTCCATTCTAAAATATAAACTTTATCTTACATACTTTTGCTTTGTTTAATATATTTCAAATATATGTGTGTGTGTGTGTGTGTGTGTGTGTGTGTGTGTGTGTGTGTTTAGTAGCTATAAGTAATAGCCATTAGGTACATAAAGCACCATAATATGTAAAATATCCATTAGTTGGTAGCGATATTTTAGATATACATAATACTATGTAATACTAGATGTTGACTTTAAGTTAAGTTGTTATAAAAGAAATGAATCATTCTTAAGCACTTTATGAGACTTAAGACTACCTTTTCAAATGAACATTTTTTTCTTTTTTCTCAGGAGAACAAATATTAAAATAGAAGCACTGACATCAATAACTTATAAGCAAAGTAAATGGGTCTGATTGGATGAAGTATTTCTCAGTATTGATTCACATGTTCCCTGTTTTCAGAACTGAGACCTTGGGAAGGTCATTTACTCTCTGTAGGAATGGACTTTGAATCTGAGATATAGGAAGTTGCAGGAAGTGATATGACCTGTGGGAGGCAGCCCGCAATTGTGCTCATTGGTCAAGAATGGTTACATCCTGTTAGTCTATCTGTTGGAATCCTTACAAAGTGTTAACTCATTAGAGTTGATAGAGACAATAATTATCTAATTTAGCATGGTTCAGTATGATTGATCTGATCCTACAAGGAGATGTTATGGGCCAGAACTTGAAACAAGGTACTAAGTGGAATTGAGGAGACAATGTTTAAATCTAGTTTAGCATTGATTTAATCCTACAACAAATAATGTTTTCCCAGTGATATAATGATTGGTGTGTACTCAATGAACAGCATATAAGCAAGATGCTCTCAGGGCCAAAGAGCACTCTGGGAGATACAGAAGCCCGTAAGCCCACTCTTGGAGACGGAGTCAGATTCATTCCATCTTCCACCTTTGTGCTGGCTGGAGGCTGAAGAAAGCAGAGGCAAAGGACAAGTTGCAAGAGATCTTGGAACCAAGCAGAGAGATAGGTCTCTAAGAAAGTTAACCAGGCCCAAGGAAAGAGATAAGAAATAAATGTTTGGATTTTATCAGCTGGCTGTATTTGAAGTGATTATTACTCTGAACTGAAACTAAGGCTGCCTCCTGAAAACCTCCCCAAGAAATCTGCTCTCACAGAGAACCATCATATATCATAGAAAAGAAAAGAACACCACATCTATCAAATGAAAAGACTTGAGTCTTTTGTTTTTAAACCCTGGACAAGCCAGAAGCAGGTCAGGTTCCAGGAGCACATGGTGGGAGCATGGGATGTCTCCTGGGTGTGTGTCTGGGCCTCTCCCTGCAGGGATTAAATAAATTTTTTCTCTTTGTACCCGATGATGTCTCCGATTGATAACTGGATTGGGAAGGGGGTCTTGCACCCAAACTGTCCCACACAAAAGTTAACTAAAAGAAGTCATCAAGATAATTTTTCCTCTTCTATTTTTCTTGCTTTTTATTTTTGACAAATGAATTTTCCAGCTTCATTTCTGTAATCAACTTCTATCTAGAAACACACTGGTTCAAAAATTCAATTTCAGTTTCTGTTTTGTTTTATCTTCCCCTGTGAAGAGCAATTTTTTTCCTGTTGGATGCATGCCCTCTCTCTCTCTCTCTCTCTCTGTCTCTCTCTCTCTCTCTTTTTCCATCAAACTAAGCCTTTTTTATTACTTTTATTACTTGCTAGAAAATATGATTTTAGAACTAGTAAAATGACTTTATGTGGTTGGGTGTTCATAATGAAAATAATCAGTAATGAATCTAATGGCTCACAATGACCTTTAAGGGTAGATCTGGGAGTACAATCCTCATCTGAGTGTGACTATAAACCTATTTGGCTCTAATTCAGACACCAAGTGATGGATGATTGACTCTGGTCTTGGCAAATTAAATTCTAAATAGTATAGGTTAAGAGATTTTCAGTAGCTAAATCACAATGGTAACACATGCTACCCATCTCTTGACATTGGCTATTAACTATTGTGCAAATAGAAAAATCTAAAATTTTACAATAGCTAAAAAAAAAATAGTCATGATTCCAGTATCATTCAGCTAATTTTCTATGTATTTTATCTGTTTTAACACAGTTAAATGCATTGTCAAATCCATTAAGTTTCATGTGCTATAGATATATGAATCAATGTGAACCCAGTAGGATATAATTAAATATTGGGGAAGAATTTGATATCAAACTAATCAGAAAATTAAAAATAGGGCAAACTATACGGATATAGAATAACAGAAAATCATCTTTACCATTAGTATTCAATTAGTTTCTGCTAAGATGGAATCAGCTTATATTTTCATCTCTATCCAACTCAACCCTTCACCCCATGATCCACATTTTTCTTTTTTTCTTCCATTTAATTTTGCATTTTGGAACTTGTGCTGCCCTAATGTCTCTAATCATCCTAAATCTCTTCATATTTGATATCTTTTGCATTAGGAAATCTGGCTTCTTCTTTTCATTTATTTTTGCACTACTCTTAATTCTTTTCCTAATTTTTCCTCTGTCTCTCTTACTTGATTTTCAAAATTCCTTTTCTGCTTTTCCATGGCCTGAAACCAATTTCATATTTTTCTTGGAGGTTTTGGATGTAGGAACTTTGACTTTATTATCAACTTCTGGGTGTGTGTTTTAATCTTCCTTGTCACCTTAATAACTTTCAATAGAGAGAAAGTTTTTTTGTTTTCTTTTCATTTTCCCAACCTATTACTCTGCTTTTAACTCTTTGTTAAAGTAGGGTTCTGTTTCCATGGTGGAGGGCCAACTGTCTCAAGCTTAAGAGGTTTTGTGCAGTTGTTTTCAGAAATCTGGCAAGAGGAGAAAGCATCTTCTTTGCTCATCTAGCACTTCTAAGATTCAATATCCTCTCCCTTAAATTTCTTGCCATTGATCCACATCCCTCAGGCCAGATCTTTTTCACAGTCATCTATTATTCTCCAGGTAATTCTTGTCCCTTCACAAATAATTTGTTGCTTGTTTTGCTCACAGACTTCCTCTATATCCACTCCAGCTTTCCTATTCAGGAACTATTACAATGACCTCCCTATTATCCTCCTAGTTTTCATATCTAATCTGATCAAGTCACTCACCTCAAAAAGTGATTATTAATCACTATTAATTTTAGATTAGGTAAAACCTTCTCAATCTGGCATTTAAAGGCCACTCTCCTTTCCTTACTTTTAATGCCCTCTCCATTCTAATCATGCTTAATATCTTTGCTTAATATCTCCCAAATGCAATAGCTTTTTTGCCTTTTCACATATTGTGGCCTTTTACTTCTTTATATATCTCCCTACTAGCTATATGATCTTACAAAAGGCCCCTTACCTCTAAATTTAAGGAATAAAGTAAAGATAATATTATCTATCTACAAAGATCTGTTGTAAGGATGAAATAATATTTGTAAAATTCTTTGAAAACCTCATACTGCTATATAAATGTTAAATAATATTAGTAACTAACTGAAAGTTACTTTATTTTTGGATTATTTCCTTATTTATGAATCTCAAGAACTTGAGAGGATTAGTTTATCTCTTATGTGCCTAGTAATTTGATATTTCTATGATTGTTTCTGACAGCAATGAAAAGCAGGGCATTCTTTGCAATTCCTTAACTCTGTATCTGAAAAAATTTGATAACTCTAAACTTATCACTTCTGGAAATTGATATCCTTTGGGGTCACTGCCTTTAACTAAATTTAAATCAATGGATACTCAAGCACCAATAACATAAAGTGCAGAAATCATTATGGAATACAATCTTAGTCGAGAGTTATAAATCTAAAATGCTGAGTAAATTAATATTAATTATCCCTTCATTAGAACTATTTTAGTTGATTCAGCAAACATGTATTTATAATTACTCAGTATTTGCTGTCCATTGTGTCAGTCATCAGGATTCAAAGTCAAGGGAAAACAAGGCCTACTCTCAGAATTCTCCATTCTACAGAAATTAATAGGTATCAAACAGAATCAGTTACTTAGGAACTCTAACAATCTTTCTCGTACAGATGTGACCTTTTAGAATTTTTGATTAATCAAAATCTAAATATTTTTTAAAACAAAAATTAGCAACAATATAGTTCTGTCTCTGTTACTTTTCCTTAAGTCATTGTGGAGTATTTCTTGACTTATTCAAATTAGGACTTTTGTTTATTTTCTAAAATATTTTCATGTCTACATATTAAGCAAAGGAATAAAATATCATAACATAAAAACTAATTCAGAATATAAACACTAAATAAGAATAAGTTTGTATTGCTAAGTGGCTTAATTTCCAGTTGTTATGAAAAAAAGTATCACCATTGACATTATATAAATGACCAGCAATGAATGATCATCTGTTCTACTCTCACTGTTGTTCCTTGTGTCTTCTAATATTTCAAAAGAAGCTTTTCACTGAACATTTTTTAAAATTAAATACATTTGGAAAAGCTCCAGTTTTTCTTCTTTCTCAGAAAAATAATAAAAGTTCAAAAGTCTCAATTAAATTTTATTCTGACCCACTTTATTATGTGAAAGAGAGCAAACAAGAGCAGAGGAACAATGATGAATTTATAATTCATTTTCCATACAGAGAACTTGAGTTCCTGTGGGCTTTTAATATAATTTGCATGGACACATTTGTCAATTGGTTTTTACCAATAGTACAATTAGCTTAATAAGATAGAGAACCCAATTCTATTGGAAATATTTTGATAATGTAGTTTTACCTTCAGAACTGCCAGAAAGCTGTCATGTAAAGAGTAAGAAATGCTTGTTAACTCTCACATGCCAAATAAAGTTAAGAGGGGGAAAAGTGGATTGGGATTCTTGAGTTGCATAGGGGCCACAAGGAGAGAAAAACAGTTTAGGGAGATGGTAGAGTATAGGAAGGAAAGTAATGTATAATAAGGCTGAAAAGATAGCTTGGGGACAGCATGTGAAAGGCTTATATTTTATCCTAGAGGCAATAAGGAACTACTAGACTTTATTGACCAAGGAATTGTCATGGTCAGAATTTTATTTAAGTAAAATCACTGAAAGCTCTATGTCCTATTTCACATCCTTTATTCATATTAGCATTAGCAAAGTATCTGCTCAGATTGGTGATTATCCTCCTAACACTATAGCTCATGAACACCCATCTGTTCTGTTGTCTATCCTTTGTTTCAAAGAGAAAGAATATTCTTAATAAGTAATCCCTGATCATCTATGAATTGGATTTAAATAAGGCAACGTTGCATAAATCATCAGGCTCACTTTTTTCCAACCATCAAAGTCCAGTGGCGAGACAAAAATAAGGACAAATGATTATAGCTCTAGATACAATTTAGAACCTTGGAGTCTTTTATGTCCAGCCAAAGTGTTTCATAGCACATCCTTCAGTCACCTTTCTGACCACTAGAATAAATTATTCTTATCTGCCTATTGTTCTGGGGTATGTGCTTTTCACATTCACATTCATTTCACATTCGTGAATTTCACATTCACATTCACATTTTAGACACCCCCTAACTTACCTAAAGGTTTAAGACCCTTCAACTATCTTTAACCTGGTTTATCCCATCTGCTATAGCAGATTACTGGGGTATGGTCACCTTGTGTGCTACAACTTCTTAGAACTACAGCTGAGATTTGTATAAAGAACAGCAAAAGTATATGGGCAGTCCTGAAAAGGACTTGGAAAACGCTTACACCAGAGATGTTAGTTTTTCCCTGACTACCCTCAAAAACCTCAGTTTGTTTCTGATTAACAATCAGTCAAGAAACTGAATTAGCTTTTTGTAGAAAAGGGATTTATCCAAACTATATAGTAGCAATAAGACATTCCTCCACCTAAAATCTGGAATGCTAGCTCCCACAAATATGCACATGTCCTTGTGCAAAGCAGTGAGCATTAACTTGAAGAAGTAAACTTGAAGTGAGCATTAACTTGAAGTGAGCATTAACTTGAAGAAGTAAAGCAGGCTTTGATGTTCCTTCTATAACTATATTTTAAATAGAAATATATTCTAAAAAACTCATTGGTATTAGTGATAGAATAGTTTTTCTGCTGGTAGGTTGAACCTGTTTCTAACATAGTGTTTCTAAATAAATTTTGCTCACCAATTATAATCCTCATAGGTCATGACTAGATGAGTCAGCCTATGGGTACAGTAGTTCAAGAAGTGCTCACAGCTTCTGAAATGACTCCTAACTGGGTTCATATTCTTCTGGGCTAGGTCAAGCAATTTATTTGGTCACTAGTTAGCTGGAACAGATCAGATAGATCTCTCACTGCTGACTTATTCATGAAGCAGAGGCATCTTATGTTGGACATGTTGATTTGCCAGATTCTCTGAACTCCTTCTTTAAGCAGCTCTAGACTTTCCTTTATTACCACTGTGATTTATGCAGATAAATTACTGGGGACAAAGGTACGGAGGTAATCTATGCAAACATTAGTTTTGTCATATGCCATTGGGCCTCAAACCTTTTTTAAAAAAAAAATTCAGTTTTTTAAGTTCTGAACTTTCTTCCTCACACCTTCTTATTTCTTAAACTTTGAAAAAACAAGAAAAATAACACTCATTAAACACACACATATTTTATATATGCACATACATACATACATGCATTGTGGGTAAGCAAAATAAATTCTTCTTTAAGTCATGTCCAAAAAGGGGGAAGAAAAAGTTAGAAACAAGATGGCAGAGTTGGTCAGTCACTCAAATGAACTCTTGTCAACAATACCCTCCAAAAAGCTTTAAAATGATACCTTAAGCAAAATTTTGGAGTGGCAGAGTCGTCAAAAAACAATGGTGTGAGACTTTTCTAGCCTTTGAAAAGAGGTTAGAAGTCTGTGACACTAAAGTAGAAGCCTGTCTAGAGCTGATGTGCTTGACTTTGGCAACACTGGCCACAGCAGCAACAGAAACTTCTGGAGTTGTTGGCTCAGAGATGGTAAAAAGGTTAGAAAATTAGTCAGAAAGATATTTCAGGGCATCTTTGATGACAGTGAGTACAGATGGTGGTGACTATCAACTCCATTTCCGATATACAGTCTTAGGTTACAATTTTCATCAAAAATATTTCATCAAAAAATATTTCATCAAATATTTCATCAAAATATTTCATCAAAAAAGCAACCAATGCAGAAAATACATCAAGGAGAGATTACTTAAGAATCACTTGAAGGAATTTAGGTGAGGTAGTAGATAATCTGGAGTCAGAAGGACTTGAGTTCAAATCTACCCTTAGATACTTGACATTTTACTAATTGTATGATCCCGAGCAAGTCACTTAACCCCAACTTCCTTATCAAAAAAAAAAAAAAAAAAAGAATCATTTGACTCCCTGAAAGTCACAACCAAAGAAACACCTTAAACATAATATTTCAAGAAATCATCAAGGAAAATTGCCTTTATAACCTATAACCAGAAGATAAAATAGAAATTAAAAGAATCTATCAATCATCTGAAAGAGATCTCAAAATGAAAACTTCCAAGAATATTACAATCATATTCTAGGGTTATCAGGTCAAAGAGAAAATATTGCAAGTGGCAAGCTATTCAAATATAATGAAGCCATAGTCAGGATCACATAAGATTTTGCAGTTTACAGAAATTAGGCATGGACCCACACTTAACACCGTATACCAAGATAAGATCAAAATGGGTCCATGATTTGGGCATAAAGAATGAGATTATAAATAAATTGGAACATAGGATAATGTATCTCTCAAACTTGTGGAGGAGGAAGAAATGTGTGACCAAAGATGAACTGGAGATCATTATTGATCACAAAATAGAAAATTTTGAATATATCAAATTAAAAAGCCTTTGTACAAACAAAACTAATGCAAACAAGATTAGAAGGGAAACAACAAACTGGGAAAACATCTTCACAGTTAAAGGTTTTGATAAAGGTCTCATTTCCAAAATATATAGAGATTGACTAATTTATAAGAAATCAAGCCATTCTCCAATTGATAAATTTTCAAAGGATACGAACAGACAATTTTCAGATGATGAAATTGAAACTATTTCCACTCATATAAAGTGTTCCAAATCACTATTGATCAGATAAATGCAAATTAAGACAACTCTGAGATACCACTACACACCTGTCAGATTGGCTGAGATGACAGGAAAAAATAATAATGAATGTTGGAGGGGATGCGGGAGAACTGGGACACTGATACATCATTGGTGGAATTGTGAATGAATCCAACCATTCTGGAGAGCAATCTGGAATTATGCCCAAAAAGTTATCAAACTGTGCATACCCTTTAATCCAGCAGTGTTACTACTGGGCTTATACCCCAAAGAGATCATAAAGAAGGGAAAGGGACCTGTATGTGCCAAAATGTTTGTGGCAGCCCTGTTTGTAGTGGCTAGAAACTGGAAAACGAATGGATGTCCATCCTGGTTGGGCAAATTGTGGTATATGAATGTTGTGGAATATTATTGTTCTGTAAGAAATGACCAGCAGGATGAATACAGAGAGGCTTGGAGAGACTTACATGAACTGATGCTAAGTGAAATGAGTAGAACCAAGCAATCATTATATACTTCAACAACAATACTGTATGAGGATGTACTCTGCTGGAAGTGGATTTCTTTGACAAAGAGAAGATCTAACTCAGTTTCAATTGATCAATAATGGACAGAAGCAGCTACACCCAAAGAAAGAATACTGAGAAATGAACGTAAACTGTTTGCATTTTTTTTCTTCCCAGGTTATTTTTACCTTCTGAATCCAATTTTTCCTGTGCAATAAGAAAACTGTTCGGTTCTGCACACATATATTGTATCTAGGATATACTGTGACATATTTAACATGTATAGAACTGCTTGCCATCTGGGGGAGGGGGTGGAGGGAGGGAGTGGGAAAATAGGAACAGAAGTGAGTGCAAGGGATAATGTTGTAAAAAAAATTCCCCTGGCATGGGTTCTGTCAATAAAAAGTTATAATTATTAAAAAAAAAGAAAAGAAAAGAAAAAAAAAGATTTTGCAGTTTCCACATTAAAGTATAAGAAGTCTTGGAATATGATATTCTGGTGAGCAAAGGAGCTAGGATTACAATTCAAGAACCTTTCCTGCAAAACTGATTATAAACCTTCAAAGGGAAAATAAATATTTAATGAAATACAGAACTGTTAAGCATTCTTAATGAAAAGATGAGAACTAAATAAAAATTTTGACTTTCAAGTATAAAATCTCAAGGAATCATAAAAAATAAATCTGAAAGAGAAACCATGAGGGATTCTATAAGGTCAAATTGTTTACATTCCTATGTGGGAAGATGATGATAACTCTTAAGAATTTTATTATTAGGGCAGTTAGGAGTATAGACAGAGAGACAAGGATGAGTTAACTATAATGGGATGATTTCAAAATTGTAGATTAAGTTTCCATATCTTCCTTATAAAAACTGTCTCCTTTGGAAGATCATTTGCTTGCTCAGAAAAGTTCATCAGTATTTTATCTTTGTTTAATGACAACATACTTGCCTGGGCTTTGAATAATGGACAATGCTCTCACACTCTTCCAGTTACTAATGGAATGAAGCAGTTTTATGTGTTCACTTTTTAAGATGATGTTTTCAGTGATATTGTCAGATACTTTTAACAAGAATGAAAACAACATCAAGGTCAGATACCACATTAACCCTAAATTATTTAACTTGAAAAGCCTTCAGGCAACACTAAAAAAGGAAGAATTAGTGCATGGCTTTCTGTTCACAGATGATGATGAACTTATCTCTTAGGCTGAGATGCAAAAGATTATGGATTGATTCTCTGGCACATATGCTAATTTTGGCTTAACTGTTAACACTAAAAAGACAGGTTCTGCACCAACAAGCATAACACTATCCATATGGAAACATCAATTGCAGCAAATGGATAAATATTGAATTCTGTGGATAAGTTTCATTTACTTGAATGGTTAATTTTCCACATTGAACACATAGATGATGAGGCTGATGTATAAATTTCCAGTAAGCTCATGTTTGGGAAGATATGTGGAAGCAAAGATATATTACACTGTCTATCAAACTTAAGACTTATAGAACCATTGTTGTGGCTTCATTGTTCTATGGCTGTGAAAACTGGACAATATACTAGTGCCATATGAATCACTTACATCTGAATTGTTTTAAGAAAATTCTGAATATCACCTAGCTAGAAAAGGTACTAGACACTAAGTTTCTTTAACTGAACTTCCAAACATCCAAACTTCACTGAAAAGAGTGCAAGTCCAGTGAGCTGGCCACGTTGTTTGAATGCCAAATGTACATTTGTCTAAAAGATTATTTTACAGAGAACTCACACAAGGAAAGCATTTCAAATTCTCTTCCCTTCCTCCCTCCCTCTGGAAAGAAAACTGAAGAAAATTGAATAGGGATAGAAGGAAATACACATTTTATTCAATTGTATATGACACCTTTACAAAGATTAGCCATGTATTAGGATAAAATATATCACAACCAAATGCAGAAATGATAAATACATTCTTTACAATCACAATGAAGTAAAAATTACATTAAATAAAGGACCATGGAGACAGGTTAAATAATTAGAAAGTAAGTGAATGAATTGGAAAAAAGAGACACAGAGTTAATGCAAGTGGCTAGAGCAGAATCTATTATTTTTCAGCTGATTAAAAAAGACAGGATTATCATTCATGATCTCAGACAAAGCAAAAGTAAAAACAGTTCTAAGTAAAAGATTAATCAGGAAAACTCTATTATACTAAGAGACAATTTATTTCTCAACTACAGGAATCATTTCTCAAATATATACTGATTATAAATCTGAATCAAATTTCTAAAAATAAAAATCACTCTTCAGTTGATAGTCAAAAGATATAAACAGGCAGTTTTCAGAAGAAAAAAATGAAAGTTCTCAGTATTCACAAGACAAAGGCTCTAAATCACTATTCATTAGAGAAATTCAAGTTGAAACAACTCTGAGGTATCATCTCAAACCTATCAGATATGATGAATGCTGCAGGGGTTGAGGAAAAATAAACACACTAATGAAATACTAATAGAGTAATGGACTAGTCTAACCATTCTGGAGAACAATTTGAAACTATTCCCAAAAGGGTATAAAATTGTGTATACTCCTTCATCTAGAAATACTACTAGTAGTTCTGTATAGCAAAGAGATAAAAGAAATGGAAAAGGATCTCTTTTGTATAAAAATATTTAGAACAGCTCATTTTGTGGTAGTCATGAATTATCAGTAAGGCACATGCTCCTTAATTGGAGAAAGACTAAACAAGTTGAGGTATAGGCTTATGATAGAGTACTATGGTGCTAGGGAAAAAAATAACCAGAGAAGTGGAGAGGTACAGTCAAGATTAAAGAAGCAGCAAGAACATCTTTGAACTCTTCTAAAATCATCTCTAAACAACTCTAAAATAATATCCAAACCAAATTATAAAAAGGCAAAACCAACAAAAATTCAGGGTGAAACAATATTACAGCCCAAGATAACATAGAAATATATCAAGGAATATCTATCTCAACAAGGTGGTAGTGGGTCCAGGAACACAGCAAAGGCAATCCAGGTTGCACCCTGGAGGTTGCATCAGTAAGGCAATACATTGAGAAACTCAGCACACAGAAAGCATGGGCATCAAACAAATGGTCAGGAAAATAGAAGGAATCTTTTGCTGATACTAGCATCAGACAAATGGTCAGGAGATCAGAGAGAGTTCTTTGCTGACCTGAGGTAAAAGATTCCATTACATTGCTCATATAGACTTCTGGGTTTCAATTCCAAGGCAAAAATCAACACTAACATACTAGCTCTTATAATTACAAAAGAAGCAATAGTCCTGGTCTGTTAAGATTCTTAATGGGTGCTAAGTAAGTGGAATTGAGGAAACAGTAGTCAAATCTAGTTTAGCATTGATTTAATCCTTCAACAAATAATGGTTTCCTAGTAGATATTCCTACAATCAATAATGATTCCTACAATCAATAATGATTGGTGTATACTCAGTGACTGACTAGCAGCAGGAACTCTCCAAACCAAGGAGAGAGATAGGCCTCCAGAAAAACTAGCTGAGTCCCAAGTGAAGAAGATAAGACTTTGAAGGAGACAATAAAGGATTTGGACTTTTAACTCCTGGATACATTTGGGGGGATTACTGAACTGAAACTAAGGATGCTCCCAGAAGTCTCCCAAGAAACCTGCTCCCAGAGAACATTACATTTTAGAGAAGAACATTGCACTGGTACTGGTTTTAGATTGGAGATGACTACTTCTGGTCACTCAAGTAAGACTCAGGATCCTTATCTCAGGTCAAGAATGGAGAAAAGTATTAAGTTGCATTTATAGGACCAGAGAAAGTGAGAGTGTTTTTACTCATAGGGGAGCAAGGAACCTGGACTCATATCTGGGGCTTAAGGAAGTAATTGTGAAGGCTTGTTGGACAGAGTACAGATCAGAAGAGTACTGATTATACCAATCTTTAGATCAAAATGTATTGGAAAAAGTGGAAACTTTCAGACCTCAAGAACTAACTTGAAAACAGCCACACACACACACACACACACACATCTTTAAAGCTTGGGAGAGCGCCCCATCACCCCAGGAATGGAGCAAAACTCAAACATAAAGTCAAAAATCTAGAAGTAGGCTGGAAAAATTAGTAAACAACAACAACAACAAAAAGAATCTGACCATGATGAATTATTATAGAGGCAAGAAAGATCAAGATATTAATCCAGAGAAATAAAAGAAATTCAAAGTACTCCATACAAAGCCTCAAAGAAAAATGTGAAATGCATATAAACCCAAAAAAAACCTGGAAGAATTAAAAAAGGATTTAAGAAAATAAATAATAGAGTTGGAGGAAAAATTGGAAAAAGGAAAGAAATAAGAATGATGCAAAAAATTATGAAAAGAGAATCATCGCTTGGTTAAAAAAAAGAGGCACACAAAAAAAGAAAATAGCCCCTTAAAAAACAAAATTGTTCAAATGACAAAAGAAGCACAAAAATCCATTGGAGAGAAAGAAGAATTGGAAGAATTGGTCAAATGGCAAAAGATATACAATAACTTTCCTTATTTCCTTAAATAATTAGAATTGGCAGGGGGAACCTAATGATTTCATGAGAAAACAGCAACAAAAGCCATCAAAAGATTTTTTAAAAGAAAATTTAAAACATCTCACTGGAAAAATAACTGATCTAGAGAAGAAATCAAGAAGAGATAATTTAATAATTATTAGACTATTTGAAAGCCATGATCAAAATAAAAAGAGCCCAAGCACAATCTTAAAAGAATCATCCTACAAGAGGGTAAAATAGAATATATCAATTACCTCCTGAAAGAGATCCCAAAACGAAAACTCCCACAAATATTATACCAAATTCCAGAACTCCCAGATCAAGGGAACATATTGCAAGCAACCAGAAAAAAAATTAAAATTTCATGGAACCACAATTAGAATCATACAAGATCTAGCAGCTTCTACATGAAATAATTAGAGTTCTTAGAGTAAAATATTCCCAAAAGCAGAGAAGCTAGAATTACAACCAAGTATAACTTATCCTGCAAAACTGAGTGTACTTCTTCAAAGAAAATTTATTAAATAGGGACTTGCAAGCTGAATAGAAAATTTGATTCTTAAATGCAAGACTCAAGAGTAACATAAAAATAACATGAAAAAAAATAATAAGAGATTCAATAAGATCCAAGTATTTACCTTCCTATGAAGGAAGATGATACTTGTAACTCAAAAGAATCTAATCATTATTAGGATTGTTAAAAGAAATATAAATAGATAGAGGGCATGAAAGTGAGTTGACTATGATGGTGTGATTTCCAAAAAAAAAAAATAATGGGTGAGAAAGTAGGATGCATCAAATAAAAAAAAAGGGAGTGAAAGAATGGTGGAAATTATATTAACATAAAAAGGTATGAAAAGAAGAGATTTTTATAGAGGAGGGGAAGATAAAGGATAGTGAACAATGTTTGAACCTTATTCTCATCAGAGTTGGCTCAAAAAAGAAATAATATACATACTCAGATATAGAAATTTATCTTATTCTACAGGGAAGTAGGAGAAGAAGGGAATATGAGAAAGGAGATTGCTAGAAGCTATGTCAGATTGAGGAAGTCACTGTTTAGGAAAAAAAACAGCAGACATTTCACATTTGAGGAGAGAAAGAGGGTGGGGGAAGGAAGGAAATAGAGAAGGGAAGGAGAGGGAAAGAGAGAGGGAGAAAAAGAAGAGAAGGGGAAAGGAGAGAAGAATGAGGAAAAAATAAAATGGGGGAATATACAATAATTAATCTTAACTCTGAATATGAATGGGATGGATCCACCTATAAAACAGTATGGGTTAAAGAGATCATAAAGAAGGGAAAGAAACCGGTATGTGCACAAATGTTTGTGGCAGCCCTCTTTGTAGTGGCTAGAAACTGGAAACTGAGTGGATGCCCATCAGTTGGAGAATGGCTAAATAAATTGTGGTATATGAATATTATGGAATATTATTGTTCTGTAAGAAATGACCAACAGTGGTCATCCTGACATTTAGGGGGGGGGGGGGGGGGGGTAAGAGGTGAAAAATTGGAACAAGAGGTTTGGCAATTGTTAATGCTGTAAAGTTACCTATGTATATATCCTGTAAATAAAAGGCTATTAAAAAAGAAAAAAAAAAAAAAAAAAAAAAAAAAAAAGAAATGACCAACAGGATGATTTCAGAAAGGCCTGGAGAGACTTACATGAACTGATGCTGAGTGCAATGAGCAGGACCAGGAGATCATTATATACTTCAACAACAATACTATATGATGACCAGTTCTGATGGACCTGGCCATCCTCAGCAATGAGATCAACCAAATCATTTCCAATGGAGTAGTAATGAACTGAACCAGCTACGCCCAGAGAAAGAACTCTGGGAGATGACTAAAAACCATTACATTGAATTCCCAATCCCTATATTTATGCCCACCTGCATTTTTGATTTCCTTCACAAGCTAATTGTACAATATTTCAGTCTGATTCTTTTTGTACAGCAAAATAACGGTTTGGTCATGTATACTTATTGTGTATCTAATTTATATTTTAATATATTTAATATCTACTGGTCATCCTGCCATCTGGGGGAGGGGGTGGGGGGTAAGAGGTGAAAAATTGGAACAAGAGGTTTGGCAATTGTTAATGCTGTAAGTTACCCATACATATAACCTGTAAATAAAAGGCTATTAAATAAAAAAAAAAAATAGTATGGGTTAAAAATAGATTCTGAAAATAAGTTGTTTACAAGAAAAACATTTGAAACAGAGTAAAAAAAATAAAGGGCTGGAACAGATTATATTATGCTTCAGATGAAGTTAAAAAAAAAAAAAGTAGGGACAGCAATCATGATTTCCGACAAAGCAAAAGCAAAAATAGATGAAATTAAAATAGATAAGCAGAGAAACTACATTTTGCTGAAAGATACCATAGACAATGTGAGGACATCTAAGTGGCACAGTGAAAGGAGCACTGGGCTTGTAATCAGGATGCTGCATCTTCATGATTTCAAAGCAGTCCTCAGATACTTATTAGCTGTGTGACCTTGGGCAAGGCCCTTAACTCTGCCTCAGTTCCTCATCTAAAAAATGCGATGGACAAATAAATGGTAAATGACTTTAGTATCTTTACCAAGAAAATCCCCAAATGCTGTCATGAAGAGTCAGACATAACTGAAATGTTTCAATAACAACATCAAACAATGAACAATGAAATAATAGTAAATATAAATGCACCAAATTATATAGCATCAAAATATTTAAAGGAAAATTTGAATGAGTTATAGGAGGAAATAGCAAATCTATAATATCAAGGTAAGTCTGAACTTTGTCCTCTCTGAACTAGAAAAAACAACACAAAAAAGAAAGAAGTTAAGAAGATGAATAGAATATTAGAAAAGTTAGGCCTCTGGAGAAAATTGAATCGGAATAAAAAGGAATTTTGCTTTTTTTCAGCCGTATATGGGACCTTCACAAACACAGACCATGTATAAAAATCTCATAACCAAATGTAGAATAGTAGAAACATTAAATATATCCTTTTCAGATCGTGATGCAATGAAATTACATTCAATAAAGGGCCATCAAAACATATATTAAAATTAATTAGAAACTAAATAATCTGATCCTAAATAATAATAATCAAAGAACAAAACAAAAACAATCATTAATTTCATCAAACAAATGACAACAATGAGAAAACATACCAAAATTTATGTGATGCAGCAAAAACAGAAATTAAGGAAAAATATATATCTCTAAACACTAACAAGAGCAAGCCAATGAATTGAGCATATAGATTTCAAAAAACTAGAAAAAGCACAAATTTAAAATCCCCAATTAAATACCAAAATGAAAGTCCAGAAAATCAAAGGGGGATTAATGAAATTGTGTCTAAGAAAATCACTGAACTTATAAATAAAACTAAGAGCTACCTTTGATTTTAAAAAATAAAGTAGATAAGCCACTGGTTTAAAAAGAAATAATTTTTTAAAGATTTTTTTTTAATTTAAAAAAAAAAAACAAAATTATCATTATAAAAATGGAAAGAGTGAATTCACCACTAATGAAGATAAAATTAATGAAATTATTGGTAGCTATTTTCCCAGTTAAAGGCCAATAATTCAAATAATTTTAGTGAAATGGATGAATCTTTACAAAAATGTAAATGCCCAAATTAACAAAAGAAGAAATAGAATACCTAAATCTATTTTAGAAAAAAAATTGAAAATGCCAAATGAGTTCCCTAAAAAGAATTCCTAGAAAAATCACCAGAAGGGTACCTAAGTAATTTCTACAAAACATTGCATTGATTACATTAACATTTACAAATGTTAAAAAAAAAAAAAAAAAAAAAATAGACAAAAGTGTGAAGATCGCGTATTTTAAAATCAGCAGGAGTCCGGAATTCAGGTTAGGGGAAAATCGTCAGTCTTTATTCTCAGTGAAGAAGGATCGGAGGTGGAAGAGAATCAGCGATAGCAATGTGTGCAGCTGAGTCAAGAAGCTAGCTAGACCCGCAGCCACATGACCAGCAGCCAGGAGAATGGAACCCAGACCCAATCTCTCCCAGCTTCTCTTCCTGTTCCTCTGTCTGCCTCCACCCACCAAAATCATCATTTCCTGTACAACACATCAGGACTTGCACAGAGAGTGGGCAGGGACCATTCTTTATCCAATCATGTATACAGTATAGTCCAATTACTATTTAGCCTCATGTACTTGGGACCTCAGTGCATCAACTCAAACCTCAGCCCATTACACAAAAGAGTCCTACCAACTTCCTTTTGTAACACAAATATAATGCTGATACCTAAACCACAAAGAAGGAAACCTGTAACCCAACTTCCTTAATGAATAGTGTTGCAAAAAGAAAATTAAAGAAAATACTAGCAAGGAGATTAGAGCAATATATTCCAAATATCATACACTATGACCAAGTAGGATTTATATCAGGAATACATGGCTAGCTCAATATTACAAAAATTATTGATATGGTCAATATCAATAACAAACTATTAAAATCATATAATTCTCTAAATAGAATAGCTTTTGGCAAAATATAACACTCATTCCTAATGAAAATTCTAGAAAGCATAAGAATAAATGGATCTTTACTTAAAATAACAAATAGTATACTTTAAAACCATCAGCAAGCTTTCTCTGTAACAGGCATAAACTAGAAGCCTCCCCAATAAGAAAAGAGGTAAAGTAAGGTTGCCCAATATCAGCACTATTATTCAATATTGTTCTAGAAATGCATGCTATAGAATTAAGAAAAGAAAAATTAATTCAAGATATTAGAATAATCAATGAGGAAACAAAACTATCACTCATTGCAGATGATCTGATTATATACTTAGATAATCAACTAAAACACTAGTTTAAATAATTAACAATTTCAGTAAAGTTCCAAGAAATAAAATGAATGCTGAACTTTGTTGGTAATAAATCGTTAGTATTTCTATACATTACCAACAAAGTTCAGCGGCAAGAGAAAGAAAGAAAAAGCTCATTAAAAAACAGAAATACTTAGGAGTCTATTTACCAATACAAATCTTACTTATTTGGTGCCATGCCAAATGGCAAAAGCTAGAAAAAAATAACAAAATTCATCTGAAACAATGTAGGTCAATAATATCAAGGAATTCAATGAAAGAAATAGCAGTATCAAATTTCAAAGTTTATTACAAAGTTGTACATCACGAAAATAATCTGGTACTGGCTAAGAAACAAAATAATGGATCGCTAGAATATATTAAATGTCCAGTAGTAAATGACCATAGTAATCTAGTATTTGTTAAACCCAAAGACCCAAGATTTGGGAGAAAGAGCTCACTGACAAAAATTGCTGAGAAAACCAAAAAGCAGTTTGTCAGCAAGTGTAGACTATCATCTCATATACCATTTATCAAAATAAGTACATAATTTAGAAATAAAGGATGATAGCATAAACAAATTACGGGAATATGAAATAATTTACTTGTCAGATTTATGAATAAAGGAAGATTTTTCTCCAAATAAGAGATAAAGAGTCTTATGGAATATGGAATGGAAAATTTTGATTCCATTAAATTTTTTTAAAAAGGCAATGACAAACCACTCCAGAATCTTTGCTAAGAAAACTCTAAATAGGACTACAAAGTTGGACATGACTGAAAAATAACTCAATAGCAAAAAAAAAAAAAAAAAAAAAAAAAATTCAGTAAATAAATAAATAAAATTCTATATCTTAGGTAGCTCAATGACATGAATTTGGAGTCAGAGAACTTTGATTCTGAAGTGGTTTGTCATTGCCTTCTCCCACTCCTTTTATTGATAAGACTAAGACAAACAGGGTTAAATGACATGCCACGGTCATACCTCTAGTAAGGATATGAGGCTGAATTTGAACTTATGAAGATTAGCCTTCCTAATTTCAGGCTAATGGTGTATCCACTACACTATCTAACTGCCCCATGAAATTATTATTCAAATTAAACTAAACCTAATGTGTATGAATCACTGATGCTCTGAGTTACTTGAAAACACTGCTGATCTCACTAACTTGCATCAACAGAACAAATAGTTGGTAATATAAATAAATAAAAACAAAACTGGTAATTGATTTAATGCGTGGTTCATGTCTAATTTAGTTCATGAAGCCTTTACTATTACTAATTTAATGTGAATTTGTTACCTGCTTATCCCAATGACCTAGGAAAATAACCATGCCCTTATTTATGTTTCCTATAAAATCATCTTGTATTATGATGTTTTATTTTAATTTATCTATTTTAGAGACAGAATGGGATAGTAAAAAAAGATAACTAGATTTTTTTTAGTCAATAGCAACTGAGCTTAACTCCTGTTGCCACTATTTGTGATTGTTTATCCCTTCTAGGGTTCAATTTTTTTGTCTATAAAACTGGTTGGGGCATGGGAAGGTTTAGAAGAGAAGACATTTAGCTTGAAATTATATTAAGGCTTTCGTCACAAAATTATAATACCCACACAAATAAAAAAAACAGCCTTTATTTTTAATGTCTTACTCACATGAATTATTTGTAACAGCAAATAATGTGAAGTGATGGTGTTTCAGGGTGAGATCACAAAATATCTCTCATGTTCGTGTTAGTTTTATGCATCACTCTTAGTATACCTCCTGAAATATTCACACTACTATTTATATACAAAGGAAACAGATGTGCTAATCTTATATACCAATACTTATATGACTATATGAATTCACATATATATTATTTTCAAAATGAGGAAATTCTTTAAAATGCTTCTGGCTACAGCCTCAAGTGGAAATGAATTTTAATATATTATCTCCCCTCCCCAAGTCTCAGCATCATTTTTTCAGTGCTATATAGTATCTTTTAGGTAACAATCAGCAAGCATTTATTAAAATCTAATCTGTACCAAGTAGTATGCAAAATAATGGAGTTACAAAGACAATGAATTTGATAATGCTTACTTGCAAGATGTCTCCATTCCAGTACAGGAGCCTACAAGTGTATATACTAGTATATACAAAAATAAATATTTTTAAAAGTATGAATAAATGCAAAGTAGTTAAATACAAGGTTGTTTATGAAGGAACTAATAGTTGAGGAAATGATAAAGAAAGGCTTAATGTAGAAAATAGTGCTTGAGCCACATTTTGAAGGAAGAGAAAGACTCTATAAAGTAAAGGTGAAGAGGAGATGTATTCCAATATAAAGGCACTATTGGGAGGTGTCAAGAGGGAAGGCCTGTTTGGTCAGACTGAAAAAATATGGCATGGGAATAGTGTGACAATGAGTCTGGAAGGTATATCAGGATAAGGTTGAAGATAAATGCAGTAATGTATATTTGATCCTAGAGAGGACAAGGAAGGAGTTCAATGAATAGGGGACTGATAGAGAAAAAAAAAATTACTAATACACAAGTGGATGCAAATTTTCATGAAGAGTAATACTGTAACAGAATAAACTGATAATAATATAACGAGGTGAGATACAATGCACACATTCTGACTTGCATTTCATAAGAAGTCATCTGAAGTACTAGCCTTCCTGTACTGCTAACATTTTCATATATAATACTTGATGAGAGAATTATAGCTATCAAAGCTGCTCAGCTTAAAATAAAGCCTAATTCAAGTTTATAATTTGATTCCATAAGCACCACACTAAGGCTGCCTTTTATAAAGGCAGCATTTAATGTCAATCAACATTCAACCTTTCAAGACAATTCAATTCAAATCAATGAACATTTGTAAAACATATCCTATTTAGAAAACACTGCACTTGGCCAGTAATACAAATACAAAAATACTCCTTTGGAAACGAACTCTTTGTCTTCCTTCCCTTGTATACATATGTGGATGAAAGAGGTTTTTCTTATTCAGCCTGAGTAATCTAAACATTATGTATTATATTTATATATTTGTTATATATGTACATAATGCTTATTTATTATGTATTATGTAGATGACATTAAAAACAAGGTTTTGAATATGGATACATGTAAATATATGTTATATTATATATTATGTGATGTTATATCATATCATATTATATTATACTCATGATATTTTTGGTAGGAGAACCAACAGAATGAAAAGAAAGTAAAAACCAAAGATCACAGTGACTATTTCAAAACATCTAGTTACTAAACTATAGGAAATGAAGGATGGCTAAACTCCCTAGATACACTCATGGTAATCAAAATTAATAATTTACTTCAGGTCAAGCTGAGAGGCAAGGAAGACAAAGAGTTCACTTCCCTACACATGTAATTTTGATAGTAAAAGACCAGGAAATATGAGAAGAAAGGGGAATGGCCATACTAAAATTTAAATTACAGACTTCATCTACCTAAGGGTCCATAAACAATGTGAAAATCCCCTGTCATGCCAGCCAAATCTAGACCCATTGCTCTTTTAAGAGTGGAATGAAGAATACAAAACCAATTCTTGGAACTACTAGAACATATTGAATAGAAAGTGACATGGTCTGACACATGCTTCAGAAAAACTACTTTGATAACCGAATGGAAGATGAATTGGAGTGAGGGGAGAAGAGGCAGAATAGAAAGGATTTCTGTCTTGAAGGTGCTAGAGTTAAGAAATTAATGTCATCTGCATCGCATGTAATTAACACTTTTGCATTTTCCTTTACATTTACTAATGTAATTAAATTGTGCTAAAATTGGCATCTTGAATTAAGGTAGTTACATGATGCAAGATAAAAAGAAAGAAAAATCAAAAACCATGACAAATAGATAGGAACAGGACAAGAGATTTAAATAGTTATGCTTTTAGAAATCGAAGGGGATAATATTACCACGTTAACTGAAGTGCTAGCTGACACATAGTTACCTTGTATGATTCTGAATCCTTCAAGTGAACGACAGCGGTACATTGATATCACACAGTCTGATAACATAAGGAACTATTGAAGACTATATATAACTTTACCAATTAGATTATAATTCATCAAAGACAAAAACTCTCTTCTACTTCATGTGGGTCCATCATAGAATAGCACAGAACTGAGAATTCATTATGTCATCAATAAATATTCATTAACAGATTTATAGATTTAAATGTGAAAGGGACTTTCAACTCCATTTAGTGCTACCCATCCTTCTCATTTTACTGAAAATGAAGCTCTAAGTGAAATAGCTTGCTCAAAGTCACATCTATAGTATAAATCAGCCTACCTTAAAATCCAAATCTCTTTTCTCAACATCATGATGTTGGTGGATTGAAAGAATTTAATTTTTAGTAAGCATTGTTGTGGAAGTGAAACTTTTCATCAATGAATATGATTTGAAATTCAGATTCCTGTTTCTACTCTCTATGAAATTTCTTCTCAGCAGCCAGCTAGAATTTTAAGATTTAATGTATTACAAATATTGTCTCATTCTATCCCCATTACAACTTTGGTAGATAGATGCAATTATTATTCCCATTTTACACTTAAAGGAAATGAGGTACAGAGAGAATAAATGTCTTATACAGCACCACACAGCTTGTAAACGTCTGAGGCCAGTTTTAAACTCAGGTCTTTCTAACTTCATTTAGGTTTTGAGCTTTTATCCACTGTAGTATCTGGATACCTCTAATATAAAGATATAATTCCTTTTAGTCACAGATTGGTTAGTGATTCCTGAAGTTGATTAAACTTAAACCTAATATAATAATCAGGCTTTTTCTTATTTCCAAATATATAGCTAGGTAGAGATATAGAGATATACATCTATTACTTTTAATCAAAATCAGTCTATATACACATATATTATTATTTAAACATGCTTTCTTCAATTTATTTGTGCATGGCTATACATACATGTATAGGAACAGATATGGATAGAGATATAGATTAATCCATATATGCATGTATAAGTGTATATATTTTCTTTTTAAATATTTAAATAGTATTTTATTTTTCCAAATACACAAAAAGATAGTTTTCAGCATTTATCTTTGAAAAACCTGGTGTTCTAAATTTTTCTCCCACTCTCCCCCTACCTCCCTGCCCTAGACAACAAGCAATCATACATTAAACATTCTAAGTGTTTATATTTTCTAGACTTTCTAAAGTCTGATCTTCCTTTGCTAATCATTTCAGTTACTATAAATATTTTGGCTTTAATTGTTATGATATTTCCAATGAAATGTTTATTCAAAACTAGTCTTCAAATGGGAAATTAAAATTTTTTGTCTCAAACTACCTAAAAACTCTTGTAAGCTCCATCCCTAAACATAAATCATATCCTGGATGCGACAATTCTCAGTTCTATGTTCTTGTCTATTACTTTTAAAGGTTTGTGTCAGATTTTCTTTCAATGATTTTGGTGTTTATATTAACTGCTCTGAGCAAGGTACCATGGAGCTATTCTATGGAGAAAACTTAGCAAAATAATTTGATGCATCCAGAGAAAGGGTTGTTGTCTCCAAATTGGCGTAAGGCACAATAGCTACAATTAATACAAGTTGGGTGCTAGGAATAAGTCTAGGGAATCAGAAAGCATAACTTAACTACAACATATTTATCTCTCTCTTGCACTACAGGAAAGCTATCTATCTTGGACTCAATTGCTAAAGCCTCTAAGTTATCTTGTACAAGATTATTTTTAATTTGTTATATTTATTACATATTTTCTATGTGTTTTGCTTTCTATATTATATGTCAATACAACATATATACCTATAAATGCAAATATAATGTGCAGGCATATATAAAAAGTCCAGATAGAATTATTATATTATATATATATATATATATATATATATTAGTAGAAGAAATGATATTCATAAATGTCCATTTTTACTTTACTTTTTTGTAAATTGTTCTTTGGTTCTCTGCTAGGCACCTTTTTTACTTTATTCTTTTTTTCCCCTTTCATCCCTCTCAACATCCCTAAGCAAGCTACAGTTAAGAAAAGATATATTTATGTATACATATATAGATATAGATGTAACTATATCTATGTATATCTACATACATACATATATACATACTTACATACATCCCCCTGCATATATACACATGTGTTTCCTATCCCTGCTGACTCTTTAATTAAATTCTTCTCCCTTACTTGCCTTGCTACTACTTAACCTCCCCCCCAATCCAAAGATGCCTTCATTGTCTTCTTCCCTCACCCTTTACTTCCCCATCTGCCCACCTCCTTATATCTTTATAGATTTTGGAGGACACTATATCCTTCATGGTATATATGTAGTATTATCAATTGAATCCATTAGTGATGTGAATATGTTTTCGGAACTATGAGCCCTCATCCCCCCTCTAATGCCTCTGTCTATTTTTACTCTGTATCTCTTTTGTATTACATGATTACTACTTTTACCTAAATTCTGTCAATCTTTCTTTTGAGCTATTCTATTGTTCATGTGAATCTTAAACATATGATATACATATAAACATATATAAAATATAAATACTTTGACATGTTTAAACAGTTTGACCATGTTAAATTCCTTAAAAGTGATCTTTCATATTAGCTCTTATATGTTAATTTTTCTCTTAAATTCAGGTTTGGTTCATAGAAAGTTCAGAAAATCTGCAAATTCATTAAAATTCCTTTTTTTCTCATTCAAAATTACAGATAATTTTGCTGGATGTGATATTTTTGGCCACAGGCCTAGCTCTTTTAATTGTCGGTAAATATGATTCCAGGACATATGGTTTTTTATTGTAGCTGCTGCTAAGCTTTGTACAATTCTAACAGTATCTCCAACATATTTGAATTGTTTTTTCTTGTTTCTTGCAAAATTTTCTCTTTGATCTGGAGGTTTCAAAATTTGACACTAATATTCCTATTTGTTTTTCACAAAGGATCTCTTTCAGGTAGTGATTGGTGGGTTTTTTTTTTTTTCTATTTCTACTTTCCCTTCATGTTCTATCACTCCAGGACATTTTTTTTTATTATTTCCTGCATTGTAGTATCAAGGTTCTCTTTTTGGTCAGGGCTTTCTGGCAGTTCTATTATTCTTATATTTTATCTTCTTGATCCGTTCTCCAGATCTGTCATTCACATTCTGTTCTATCTTCTCATTCTTCATCAGTTTTGTTATTTCTTGGTCTTTCATAGCTTCACTGGCTTCCTTTTGCCCATTGTAATTTTCAAAGAATTATTTTCATCTTTGAAACTCTGTACTTCCTTATCTAACTGGTTAACTTCTTTTTCATAATCTTGTTTTTCTTGGCTGGTTTTTATTTTTCTTTTTAGTTTTTCTTAAATGTCTCTTATTGGATTCTTAAATTATTTTTTGAGTTCTATAAATTCTCTCTGGGTAGGGATTTCACCTTACTCTTTGGGGCAGAAGGGTTTTTTTTTTATTGTTGTAGTTGTTTTTGGTTTTTTTTACTAAAGTATCCTCTGAAAATGAATCCCAGTCATATATTTCAATGGTGGGATTCTTTCTTCTTTGCTGGTTCATTTTTTTTTAAATAAGAGATATTAGAGTAAGCACTTCTGATTCTGGGGTGGAAGGATGGTGTTTCCAGATTCCCTTCAGCTCTCCCCTCTGCCAAGGAGCCCCCAACCAAGAGGTCCACCCATCTCCAAGTGACCACAACCTGCAGTGTCCCTGATCCACTATTTATGCACTCACTTGGGTGCTGGTTCCTTCTTGTCCAGGGGCCCATCTCAGCAGCACAGCTGGGCCTTCCAAATCAGCTTCATGAACTCAGTCTTCATAAACTCAAACCCAGGATCCACAATCTGGGAAATGAAAGTCTCAATATTTCTTGCTGAGGCTCCAACCACACCCATGTAGCCCAAGGGGACTCCACTTGGTGTTTTTTCTGAGCTAGTCTGGAGGTGTTTGCAATTCAAGCAAGTTAATCCTCATACTGGGGTCTTTCTTTAGATCTTGGGTTGTATCAGGTGGGTCCCTGTTCTGCCACAAATCTTGTTTCTTCACCAGTCTATGTTTGTCCTCAGGGGCAAATTTGTTCTATTTTGGGGAGAAATCAGGAGAGCTTGAAATTTACCAACTAACTCTACCACCTTCCCAGAATTCTCCCTGAAAAAAGAGTTTTTAAAAACCTCTTTGGGACTTTTTTGATGGAGTTTTAATGAAGGAGAAAAAAAATCATTGATTATTGTGAGAATGTATATTTACATGTATATAAACAGAACAACATTCCAATTGGTTCATATATGGTAGTTTTTCTCCCAAAACATGTTGTACAGCTTTGTAAAGAAATTTTTAAATTATATTCTATCACATTTTCTAAGTATTAATAAAATATATGTTGAGCTTCTACTAATAAGAAAGTATTAGGAAGTCAAATAGTTTTAGTTAAAACAAATGTTAAACTATACTTTTGAAAATATAATTACAAAATAATAAGAGTCCATTTAAAGTTATTCTGTCTCATGTGATAACTATGACAGCTTAAAGAAAGTATATGTGCCCTTTATTATAGCATTAGGAAGTATTCAAAACATTCCACATATAAAGATTTATGGAATACTCTCTATATAAACAATTCAGAAGAATCTAAAAATATTAACCTATGAATTTACTAACTGCCATACTCTTGTATGATAAATAGATATCAAGTGTTATTTGTAAGTGGTAGAAATTATTTTCTATTTCATAATTATGTAGTATAGTAGTATCTGGAAAATAAATTGATAATTCTGGAACATGATTCTAAATGACAAGAATCATTTTAAAATATCTTTTGTTACTTTTAAGGAGATAATTTTATGAACCCAAGGAAGATTCCCTCCAACAATGGATTTAGACAACTTGCTAAAGCTTTTAGTCGGAGAGGTTTTCTAGATTTGTCCAGGTCACACATATATTACATGGCTGATAGGGGAATTGAACCCATATCTTACTAACTATTCAACTCCATCCTTTTTGCCATAAAAATTTTAAAGAACATATATCATCATAATCACAGATGTAATGATGTTAAAAAATAACACATTTTCATTAGGAAAGAAAATAGCAGAGACAAGAAGACAGTTTGGAAAGTTACTACAATAGTATAAATAAGAAGTTATGAGGGTCTGTACTAAGATAATAGCAGTAAGTAAATAAGGAAGAGGACAAGTATAAAATGTTGCCACTTCCAAACCAATGCCAATAGACTTTGGACAGAAAATGCCATCTGCATCCAGAAAAAGAACTAAGGAAAATGAATGTAAACCAATACATGCTATGTCCACTTCTTTTTTTCTGTTTTTTATCTCTCCCATGGCTTTTCCCTTTTGATATAATTTTTCTCTTCTAACATGATTCATAAAGCAAAGTGTTTAAAAAATAAATAAACTTAACTACAATAAATTTTTTTAAAAAATATCATGGTGGAATCTTTTCCCTTATTAAGGCAAATAAGGCTATGTTGAAGCAAGTGTCTGTGTTTTCAGAGAGGCACTGTGCCTCTATTTGTTACACTATAAGTGTAACAAGCTCTATATTTTGTAGCTAGAAGATGAGTATAGGCCCATATGAACACATATGTGTATGCACATACACAGACACACATTTTCAAAACTTCTCTCAGGAGCTAACAGCCTCTTTTTAATTACAGGTTTTTCACCATTTATTAGATATGGTTTAGAGAAAATTCATTTTTAGGTATGAGTTGGATTAAGTGGTAATTAAGATATTTCCAACTCTGAAATTCAGTGACTCTGAAAAAAAAAGTATATATATATATATATATATATATATATATATATATATCATTCACACATGAGAGGATTTTTCTGTCTTCATCAGCTTTGTTCAATTGCTTTTGGCAAGAAGAGAAGAAAATTAAATATTCTCTCCATCCATGATTTAATTTTATCAGACTAAATGAACCCACTAAATTCCAACATATTAGTATATTTTAAGTCAAATGATATCATCTATAGTTGCTCTGCATAGCAATAAAGCAAAGGGTAAAATAATAAAAAACAATGAAAGGAAATATCAAAACTCGGTTAGGCAATGATGATATTGCTGAGTATAATTGGACTTTAGCAGTGAAGCATTTCTGCAAATCACCTTGATTCTTCTGTCTTACAAGGCTGGAGTTTAGGATGAAGAGTACTTTGAAAGAGGCCATTCTCTTTTAAGTTACCCAGCCCCACTCCAATCCTTATGATCACTCTTTCAAAATTCTTACCTCTAACAATATGGACCTATACTCATCTTCTAGCTAGGGAAAAGGTTCCACCATGATATTTTTGTACTCTTGATTTTAGGCTAGTAAAAACTATATTCATTCTGTTCATGAATTCTGTAGAATCAAGTACTCATTTTAAAAAGAATATTTAATAGCTACATATTTTTATTTTATTCTCAATAGATATCTCATAAAGATACTTCTGGTCACTTTAAAAAAAACCCTCTTCCAAGAAATCATTAAAGTGAAACTACCTTCAAAATATTAGTACTCAGTTTACTTGTCAAAATTATAAAAACAACCAAAAGCTAACCCAATCTCATCACCTTTAATACTCTTAGGACAAAACCAAAAGATCATTCTTTTCAAATTAACAGAATTAACTAGAATTATATATCCTTGTGAAAATGGTGGGATTCTTTTTGATGTTAACATATTGAACTGAACTCCTAAGATCCTCCTTACATGGTTCTCTGACTTATTGAATGATAAAATTATGAGAACTAAACTAAACCACCAACATTCTTCTGACCCTTCTGCCCTTAATCTATGTTCCTGCAGAGATAACATTTAATATGGAAGAGGATTCTATCTTTTCACTGTTTCAGGGTAGATCTGAAAAATTGGCAGCTGCTAGTTTTGCTAAAGGTCATCCATCACTCTTGAATTTTCCATATTGTTTGTTTTTGTTACTATTAAATGCCTGATACTTTTTCCTATGTAGCAGAAGTTTTTTATTATAACTCTCTAAGCTGATGGGCAGTCAGCACATTAATAAAGCAATATAGGAAAGAAATATACCATAAATTTCAGAAACAACTTCATATCTTTTTATATTGGCTCTTTACATCAAAGTGCATTTTGTGGAATGTGAAAAAATACAATGCAAAACCAGCACTGTAACATGGTAGGTGCCTAATTAACATTTGTTGAATTAAATTCAAATATCTTGATGAAATAGTTTAATAAAATGTCTAGTTTTAACTAAGCTATTTTGCTTATTAGAATAAATCATTAAAGTAATTATGTAGCTCCAAGTATTAGGTTAAACTAGCTATATAAATCACTAAGCAAAATCTAATCCTTTCTTTATTTCAGTGGAAACACTAATAAAAAGTAAAGATTATCCCCAGTGATAAACTGGAAAATGCATTCTTGGTCTCAAGATCTTTCTAACTTTGGCTATGTCTACTATTTTAGTCTTCTGACAATAACAGAACTAAATTTGTAAATCTGGGAATAGGGTCTACAGAAGCCTTGTCCTGCCAACTGCTCTATCAGCTTTCCAAGAATAGTCAACATGATTCATACATTCTGTACAACTACAGCATAATATCAAGGCCAGAACATGAACATGTGTGCAATAGATAATATTTCATAATTACTAACAAAATTATAAACTTTGGGTTTTAATGTTGAAGTTATAACCAACTGCACTGCTTCTCATTTATGTATTTGTACTCCAAGGATCTAGAATAATACCTTCAGATAGTATATGCCTAATAAATATTTGTTGTATTTTATGTATACATACACATATATATATATGAACAAATCAATATTTATCAAATACCCACAATAAAAAGAAATATATCTAGTATAGTTTAGCCCTTCAAGGAAACATACTCAACTCGAGAAAACAAGACATATACTCAGAAAAAGACAAATTACAACCCAAGACTATCTCAATGTGAAATGACTGGTAGACACTATGAGTACTATATGAAATGTAAAATGAGTGGTTCACATATTAAATACCATGAAAATGAGAAAGGGGAGGTACTACCCTCAATCAGGACATTTCAAACTATCTCACAGAGGATGAAAAAATCAAGAATAGTACCAGTGCTCAGCCAGAAATTAGACAAGTTGAAGGAGAGAAGGCATCTCAGGAATATAAAGGCAAAGATAAGGAAGGAGAGAAGCCATTTTTCCCCGAAAGTCACAATTTGTGTACATTAACCTTGAATATCTTGGCAGATAATTCTCTAACAATCACCATTCTTTGAAAATGCCAACTAATACACCCCGTCTATTATGGGCACCTATAACCATAGGAAAACAGATATAAAGCTAGAAACAATAACAAGTCTAACTCCCTCATTTGACAGGTAAGGAAATGGAAACCCATAAAAGTTAATGGTCTTGTTCAAATTCACATGGAAAGGATTTGAACTTCTAATTCTCTAGTAATTCTTTCTATAATACTACACTGACTCTCTTGTACCATGTCAACTCTGTGTCAGGGTTTTATGTGATTTTAATCATCCCTGGGGGAAAATATTGGACCTTTTAAAATTAAGAGCCTGATTATCCTCAGGCTCCTTCTAATGCCTTGAGTATCCTTCTCCTTCACTTATATACCTTAAATGAGCCCCATTGTGCCCTTTACATACTAAAAAACTTAAAAGACAGCTTATGCTATTCCTGAACTTTAATTGCTTTCCTAATCTGAATTTGATCAATGAAAAAATTATAGAATTTTATATATTTTGCATTGTTTATAATTTTGTTCCTTTAATTCCTAAATAGAATGCTATTTTTTTCATTTGCTTTTGTGGTCCATGATTGCTCATTGCACTTTTTCAAAAACTGTGAACCTGTTTTAAGTGCAGAGTATGATTCTTACTTTTAACCCAATCTAAAGCCTATTTTTAAAAAATAACCAGAGCATGAATCCCAGAGCAAAGGGCAACCTGTAATCCTCTCACTTTGGAGCAGCAGAGTTTCTTACCTGGGTGATAATAGCTGGAACCAGCAGCAATCTACTCTTGTTCAAATCCACATGCAGTTCAAGTATTTTGCAAATCTAGGACTAGGGCATCAGCCTAAAACAGAGTACTTTGGGAACATTAAAAGTTTTAACCTGAACTGTCCCAGAGATGCTCAAAAAACACAACCCTAAATACTCCAATAAAATAGTAACAAAATCAGCCCAGTCCTCCAGAAGTACACAGAGATTATCCCTTGTATCAAGATCAAAGTCAGGAAATAGTCTTAGAAGGATTGGAAACAAAAAACAACCCAAGTCAAATCCTGCCATGAACAACAATTATGGTGACAAGAATACTTAAGACACAAATCTAGAAGAAAAAACTTTATTTACCTCCATGAAAAGTAAACATATAAATACACTACTAGATACAATTCAATTAGAATTTCTGAAATAGATATATTAAGGTATTTTTCTGAGAGAGAGTATGTGTGTTGAAACTGTTTTCAATAAAATGGGAGTACTAAAGAAGAGATATTGGAAAATAAATGAGAGACTGCAAGAATAGAAAAGGGAAATAGGTTGGCACAAGAGGTACAAAACCTTTCTAAAGGAACAATAATAATAACAATAACAAAGATCCCTGAAAATTAAAATGAGGTAAATGGAAGGCAATGATTCTATGAGAAAAAAAATAAATATTAAAACAAAATCAAAAGACTAAAGAAGAGTGGGAAATGTGACTCAAAAATCAAATAGAAGACTAAAAAAAGAAGAATCATTTTTTTCCAAAATGAAGAAGCATGAAAAACATTTTTGAAAAGATTATTCTTTTATTTGTCATTTTTTTTAACTCTTCCGGATTCTTTGAAACAAATGAAAAATGTTTAGATCTCTTAGAAGAAGAAGGCAGGAGGGCAGAGCTAAGATGCTGCAGTAAAAGCAGGGATTTGTCTGAGCTATTTCAAATTTACCTTCAAACAACATTAAAGTAATGCCTCTAACAAATTCTGAAGAAAAAGAACCAAAATACTTATGGGGTGAAACAATTTTCTTTCTCAACAAAATTTAAAAGTATAGAAATAAGAATGATACAAGAAAATCATTAAAAAACAATCAGCATCTTGGGAACAAAAATTATGAAGAAAATAATATTTCAAAAAATAGAATAGGCCAGATGTTGAAAGAGACACAACCATCCATTGAATAGAACTTTTTAAAAAATATAATTGATGGGAAAGCTAGATGATTAAGTGGATACAGTACCAGCCCTGAAGTCAGGACCTTAATTTAAACCTGGCCTCGGAAACATAACACTTACTAGCTATGTGGCCTTGAGCAATTCATTTAACCCCAAATGCCTCACAATAAAATAAAATAAGATTAGAATTGATCTAACTGAAAAAAAAGTACAAAATCTCAATGAAGAAAATAATTCCTTGAAAATTAGAACTAAGCAAGTGGAATCCAGTGACTAGATAAGCCAAGAAGAAACAATAAAGCAAAATCAAAAGAACGAAAAAATAAAAAAATGTGAAATATCTCATTGCAAAAATAATTGACCTTGTAAACAGATTCAAAAGAAATAATTTAAGAATTATTAGAGTACTTGAAAGCCATGATCAAAAAAGAACCTTACTGTCATCTTTCAAGAAATTATTAAGGAAAATTGCCATGATATCCTAGAACTACAGGGTGAAATAGAAATTGAAAGAATCCTTGATCCCTTTTTGAAAGAGCTCCAAAATGAAAACTCCCAGGAATATTATAGCCAAACTACAGAGCTCCTAAGTGAAGGAGAAAATATTGTAAGCAGCAAGAAAGAAATAATTCAAATATAGAACCACAGTTAGGACAGCATAAGTTAGCAGCTATTAACAGACTAAAGGATTTGTAATATAACATTCTGAGAGGGCAAAGGAGCTAGGATTACACAGTTATCAAAAGAAGAAATCACAGATTTCTATGATTATATAAAAATATTCTAATCACTATTAATTAGAGAAATACAAATCAAAAGAATTCTAAGGTACATTATCACACCTATCATTTTGCTAATATGACAGAAAAGAAAAAATGACAAATGTTGAAGGGATGTGGAAAAATTAAGATGCTAATGGTGGAGTTGCCACTACTGTGTATGTACCCAAAAGGGATTTTTTTTAAAAAAAGGACATATATATATATATATATATATATGCATATATATATATATGTTTATAGTAAGTCTTTTTTGTGATGAAAAATAATTGGAAATTGATAGAATGTCCATCAATTAGGGATAAAACCATTAGAACATTGCACAGAATAATATTGTGCAATGATCAACTGTGAATAACTCATTTATTTTCAGTAATACAATAATTTAAGAGAATTCCAAAGTACTTATGATGAAAAATACTATCCACTTCCAGGAAAAAAACTGATGGAGTTTTGTAGAGATTCAAAACTCTAGAAAAGTATATTTGAAACAGAGCGTTACCTCAGTGGAATTGATAAGACAATGGTTATCTAGTTTAACATGGTGATTAATAGTTCTCTAATTCAGTATGATTGATTTAATCTTACAACAAAGTATTAACTCAGTGGAATTAAGATAAGGATTCTCTAGTTTACATGTACTTAGTACTTAGTATAGTTCTACAAGTTGATACCTATTCTACAAGATTGACATCTATTATGATGATCTATTTATAAGAGAGTATATAAGAGCTAAGAGATCTGGGAGGAAAACAGACTTGAAAATAAAGACCCTCCTGTCTCCTTCACTTTAAGAGATTCAATCTTTGATCAGCCTCTGGTGGCTTTCCTGCCTCCTGCATTCCTCCACTGAAACCAAGACCCATTCCAAGGGGGCCTCCAAAAAGCTAGTCCAGCCCCAGGTGAGGGAGACAGATTGTGAAGGAGATAATAAAGACTTGGAACTTTATCCCTGACTATTCTTGTGGTGATTATTCTGCTGAAATCAAGGCTAGTCTGAAGGCCCTACAGAAAGCTTTACAGAGTTTGAAGATTTGAAGGATTTTTTCCCACTTTCTTTATTTTTCTTAATTTGGCAAGGGGTTCTTTCATGGGATGATAATATAGAAATATCTTTTGTATGCCTACACATGTATGACAAACTGCTTGTCTTCAATAAGAGGAGAGAGAAGGAAATGAGGGGAAAATTTTTAAATCAAAATTTTTTTAATGTTAAAAATATTTTTACATGTAATTGGAGGGAAATAATTTTAAAACAACTAACAAGAGGACTAAGTACAAGTTGAAAGAACCCACTGATCACAATTTGAAAGAAATTGCAAACTGAAAACTTTCAGGAATATAACGGCCAAAATCTAGAGCTTCCAGGTCAAAAAGAAAATATTGTAAATAACCAGAAAGAATTTAAGTAATAAGAAGCCACAGAAAATGCATGTTACCCTTTAACATACATTTGAGTAGCTACCACTATAAAGAAGCAGAGAACTTATAATATATTACAAAAGAAAAATTATATAAACACAAAGAGAAGAAAATAACATACCTAGCAACACTGAATACAATATAGAATTTCTAAGCAATTTTATGGAAGAAAATAGAACTGTGTGGCAACTCTAAAGTGTAAAAAATGGAAGTGAAATAAAACCAAAAAATTTAACTTGAATAAATAATAATCTATAAGGGACTAAACAATGATGAACTGCTTACATTTCAATATAGAGAGATGATACAAACGTCCTCTCAGAATTCTATCATCAAGAGTCATGGAGGAAATCTAATCAGGCAGAAGTTCTGGGAGTGATTGTGTTGGGTCTTGATGATCTTAAAAGAATGGAAAGGGAGGGAAAGAGGAATAGGACTGAGTGAGTGGAGAAAGGAAAAGGAAAAATAGCCAATATGATCTCATTTAATTAGAGTACATAAATAGAAGTCTATTAAGAAGTTAATATTTGAACCTCTCTTTCATCTAAACCAATCAAAGAAGAGAGGAATACATAAACACTGTTGTGTGCAAATATATATTTCAAACAGCAGAGAAATAAAAGGAAATAAAATAAAAAGAAAGAGAGGGACAATTAGAGGAAGGGTAGATGAAAGGAAGAATTAGTTCTAATTCTAAACTAATATTAAAAATGTATAAAATGGCAAAAAAAAAAAAAACAGGAATCTAAGTATGCCCATCAATTGTGGACTAGCTGAACAAGTTATGGTACATAAATATAATATTGTGATAGGGATAGTTTCAGAGAATTTTGGGAGTCATTTACAAACTAATACAAAGCATTATGAGTAAAACCAGAAAAACAGCTTATACAATAATAACACCATAAAGATAAACAATTTTGAAAGCCTAAGGAAATCTGTTCAGAATAATAACCAAAAGGTTTCTCTGAAGAAAAAAAAAAAGGATTATAAAACATGAAAACTGAAATGGAAATAAGTATTAGTAGGAATTAGAGCAGGTAGCTTAAAAAACAAGCATCATTCTCCACTATTTCCATCTCCACATACTATTCACCCAGGGAAAGTGTGCTTTATAATAATAATATATATGGCCAAAGCAATTACAAGAGAAACTTAAGCAGTAAACTAATGAATATTTAAGATAACTAAGGAAAGGTCTACTAGAAGTGATTTAAAGCATTTGTCAGTTGCAGAATTATGCCATTCCACTGGAGGAGAATTCATAGTGTGTGGTATGGCAAATCCAATTTACAAATACTCAGAGATATCTCAAATGAAGAATAGAAATGTTTATTTTAGAATCTTGCAAGAAGGGAACATCTTTTCACTGGAATTCTACAAATGGAGAGAGGTTAATTTCCACAGAGACTGAAGTGAGTTATATAATCATGACCATAAGAATGCATATCACCCTTTCTCCCTTTATCGATCAATTTTCACTTCCCCACTTAGTGGCACAAATTTGCCAAATTCCAGTTAGGCCCAAATGATCAGTTTTATTGTTTGCAGGTGTTTTTTTTCCTAAGCTTATGGATTTATGGTGGTCAATTTCACATGGTTTACAATTGTTTATTTGAGCCAGTATGAGCTGAATTGTAGTATGATTGAATTTATAAGTTAGATTCAGTTTATCTGGGGAATTTGGGAAAATGAAATAGGGTTAGGTTTATAATTTTATAAGAAACAATATAATGCCTCACAATAAGGAGATTTATTTAGAGGTAAGTAGTCCATTAAGCTAGAATAACTAAGGAGATTTAGTTTACCTCAGGCTTCCTCAATCAACAAATAAAGATTAGCCAGTTTATAGATGTCTTAGAAATATCTCCAGGCCATTAAATAATTAGATTCTTCTCTAAGCAATTAAGTAAAGGTCCAGGAGATCACCTCACCTCAGATATTTCTACTAGAAGAGCAAGCCTTTTGTTCTCCTTCCCAGAGCCTTAATGATTAACAGACCTTTGAAATTGGGTCTGGAATTATCAAGTGACTATTCTGAGAAGTCCTCAGTTTCTTTCAAGAGATAATTTGCTTTCACAAAACATATTTGAATCAATAAAATTTAAGATAAGGTTAGTCTTTTATTCCTTTCAGGCAAATAAAATCAGTTCTACATAGTCAGATCTATAAAAATCAATTCCCTTTAAATCCATATATCTGATTAAAAAATTCATCAAAGAAGGAGTGAATTTCTAAAAAGACATGGATTTATAGGAATTAAGTTATGTTTCATCTCTGTGACTCCACATTCCATCCTACTTTAAGTATAATTCTTTACTCTCTTTTGGAAGGAGTCCAGAATTAGTGTCATTAGACCTTTTGATCTGATAATCGCCATCGTGTCCCCTACACACCTGAATAGTTCATTTGGTGATGTTGAGACAGGAGATTTAAGGAGTCCAGCAGCTACTTGAGCAAATAAAGCTGTTGAAATCAGTAAGAGATTTGGGAATAATGATAGAAAGTGCAGTGCCCACAGCCATGTTAGATGGGTGAAGGGTGATGTCACTTCACTTTGTAAGGAGCTTTAAAACAAGATTGATAAGAAGAAGATTGCTTGCTAGGTTTTATATGCTATTAATGTGCTTTCATCAGAACATCTATGCCCAGAGTAATAAGGGTTCTCTTTCTCTTTTTTTTGAGCCAAAATTCAAGATTCCCAACAGACATCTCTTTAAAATATCATGATTAGTCTCCTGTTCTACTTAATTATTTGTAATCACTCAATTTTTTGTACCCAGATTTGAAGGAGAATTGGAACAAATAATCTTTGGGCAAAAACCAGTATTTCCCCAAAGCTCTGGTTATTTTAACCTCAAGACTTCAGAGTCCAGCTACTGAAGTTAATGTATCTTAGAAATAAATAGAGTCAAGATATCATACTAAGAGGAAGAAATACAGCCTAGCTTTGCCATCATACTTCCATTACAAATTTTTAGAAAACAGACCAAATCAAATTTTGATAGAGAAACCTAAGGAAAATGAGAATCATTTTCCCACACAAGAAAGCTTTGAAAGATAGACTGGATCTGGTTAAAGTCACATGTACAGGGCATTCCAAAATTGCATCTACGCACAAGTACAAAAAGCATCAAGGCAAGAAGAGTTCCTAATGTGTATTTGAACTAATGCTCTTTGCAGAAATAGTTGTCATCTAGAAGCTTTGTCATTTACTATCCAGTTTCAAATCAGAGATCCAGGACAGAATGAAGAGGAGAGTTCATAAGAAAACAAAACCTTTGTAGCTTTAATTGTAGGAACAGAGCAGGGATTCTGATCTAAATAAACACCAAAATAGCAATCTTAAATATCAAAGGGGAGACTAGCAAAACAGAAAGAAAAAAATCATTGAATTATAAAGGAAAATGAGAAGCTGCTTTTCTGAAAAAGAAAAAAAGATGAAATAAATAATCTATGAAAAGTAAAAATGATAAAATGAATTATCAGAAGCTATTTCACCTAACTGTAATCTAGATCAAACAGCTTAAAATAGAAAAAAATATAAAGTATCTTAATATATATATCAAAAGGAAAGAATATTTAAATAACCATACTTCAGAAGAAGAAATTAAACAAGCCACAAGTGATTTAACCTCCAGTTGCCTCAGTTTTCTCAATTCATGGGGTTAATAAAAATGCCTACTTTGCATACTTTTTGAGAAATAAATAAGATAATATTTGTAAAAACACATCAATATAGTGCCTGGCACATACCATATAAATGTGTATTCCTTTCACTTTTCCTTTCCTAGAAATGTTAGCTTTAGCAATAAGATAATGAAAAAGAAAGAAATTTAAGATTCAAGCACAGGCAAAAAAAAATCAATTTTTTTCACTTTTTATAGATAATAAGGTAAATGACTTAGAGAACCCCAAAGACTCAACCAAAAGTTTTAAAAAAGCTACGGGATATAAAGTAAACCTATACAAATCATCAGCACTTTTGTACATTACCAGCATAATCCAGAAGAAAGAGAAAAATTGAGAAATAAAATTTGTATGAAACACTAAAAATCTACTCACTAAAATACACAATCAGTTACAAAACCCCATTTACACAAATAAAGACAAATCTAAATAATATTTTTTGTTGCTTAGTGATTTTCAGTTACATCTGACTCAATGATTTCTTTCAGGATTTTCATAGCAAAATACTGGAATGGTTTTGCCATTTCCTTCTCCAGCTTTTTTTTTTACAGATGAGGAAACTGAGGCAATGAGAGATAAGTGACCTGCCCACTTATGGACACATAGCCAGTAAGTGTCCAAAGCCAGATTTGAACTCAGAAAGATGAACTTTCCTGACTCCAAGCTCAGCACTGTATTCACTGTGCCACCTAGCTGCCTGACATTCATTATACTTCTATTGAAAAACAATTACTTGAATATTATAGACCCCTAGGTAGTATGAAATAGATGGCACAAGATTATACTATAATCTTTGCTCCAGAGCTTTTCATTATGATTTATAATAATAACTCATACAAGATGGGTCCTCAAACAACAGTTAAGGCACTCAATGTTAATGGAAATTGTACAACCAAAATTATGTTTGCAGTTGCTTCTCAGGTGTCCCTCTCTTTAGGTCTCATGCCAAAGTTTTGGTTCTGCTAATGCCCAATTGTGTTCCAGATATAATTATTTAGCCCATAATGAATGGTGCCTCTGCTTGCTTTCCTGATAATTCTGTCCTCTGGGAAAAATGTATACACAACTGGACCTTGGATGTTACTAAAGTAATGGAGAATACCCCATAGAATGAGGACCCTGGAAAATCATCCCTATCGGCCAATTGATTAGTTGCATTATTAGTGTTTGAAAACCTTAAAGGATAGACCAGACAAGAAAGATATTTACACCAATTACAAGGCTGTAGCATGGAGACTAGAGAGAATAGAACTGGAAATTTGAAAGCTCTCTACTTTAGAATCAGAAATAATGTAGGAAATTTATTGATGCCTCTCACTACTCATTATCAGTGCTTATGGAGTAGATTAGTGCTCATCAGAGGCTTCTTGTAGCCTTTCCTGCACTGAATAACCAGGTTAATTATCTTAGAACATTAGCATAGAAGGAAGATTATATATTAGGTCCATCATGAATATTGATATGGGAGTCAGGATACTCTGTGGCAGTCACTGTGGTATCATATGATCACCTTAACCAAGAATAATATAGGTGCTTCTGCTCAATGGTTCTCCTAGTGCCAATTACAACATCCATGTTAGGAAGATTGGTATACACAATTCTATGTCATTCTCAACCTGTTACTAAACTAAATACTAATTATCCTGTCCCTCTTCTTCAATTATAGAGCAAGAAATTTGTTTTCACCAAAGTTTCTGTCTATTCAATAGATATTGTTATGCCAGTTAAGCCTGCTATCAAATTCTGCAAAAAACAGGTCTATATAAAACATATCATTATTCCCTATGCAAAATGTACCATAGCTTCTGATCAAGATCCAAGATATCAGAAATTGAGAGTTTTGGCAATACATTGACAACACTTTCCTCATATTGTTAAAAAAAGCAAACCTTTTCCCAATATCAATACCATTTCATCTCACAAAATTTAACTATGAAGGACTTGCCCATGCATCACATTAAAAAATTAAATTAAAGGGGATCTAAACTATTTCTGAGGAAATAAAAATCTCAAGATCTATATAAAAAAAATGTAATAAATATGAACTACAGTAGTCAAATTATATTCAAAAATAGACTATACAATTTGCATATCATCTTTAATATTTAGTTATGTTGGGGGGGGCAGAGCAAAGAAAATGTAGAAGACATACACGTTTTTCTGAGCTCTCCTCTACCCTCAAACTATTTTTATGAAACTTAGCCCCTGAATTACTGCTTGATTGTCAGAACCCACAAATACTAATACAACACATTATCAACAGAAGATAATCTCGAAATTCACTAGAAAAAAATCTGGTTTGCTCCCATGTGGGGATGGAATGGGATTAGGCCAGGCACAGATTCAGGCAGATAGGCAGTGAGAACACAGAAAACAATTCACGCTGAACAAACTGGAGGGGAGTGGGATGTGGTCTTCTCCAGATGAAAATCTGTGGGGAGAACTCTACCATAGTGTTGGCTACTCTGCCTTGGCAGCAAGCAAGTAGATCAGCAGAGAAGCTATAAACACGTGGGGTAAAGACTATAACCCCAAAATGCTAGAGTCTCTTGGGACTTGGCCACACCCACCCAGCACCAAAAGGGACTCAGCACAATCTCACCGTACAACCCATGATCCCAGCACAGCTGCTGCCTTCCATTGACACTTTGCTGCCACTTCCTGCTATCTGGTGAGGAAGCTCAGTAAGTCCCCATTGCTCCAAAAGCAGACTGCAGCTTTTTTTGTTGTTGTTTTTGTTTTTTGGGGTTTTTTTGTTTTTTGTCAAAATGAGTAAAAAGTTAAAGCACACTTTAACTATAGATAGCTTCTATACCGAAAGAGAGCAGATTTCAAACCCTGAGGAGACCAAAACTAGTTTGTCTCTAGATGAAAACTCAAAGGTGAATATGGTCTGGTTCCCACCACATAACGCTCTCATAGAAGAAATTAAAAGGGCTCTTAAAAAGAACTAGAAGAAAAATGGGGAAAGGAAAGGAAAGTTTTGCAAGAGGGTATGGAAAAGGCATGTAACTCATTAAAAGATACAGTGAAAAGAGAAAATAACTCCCTGAAAAACAGAATTTGTGAACTGAAAAATGTAAATAATTCCTAGGAAAACAGAATTTGTGAATTAGAAAAAGAAAATAATTTCTTAAAAAATAAAATTAGCAAAATGGAAAAAATTTCCAGAGAACAAAACAATTCATTTAAAAACTCAATTAAACAATTACAAAAAGAAATTTAAAAAACAAATGAAGAAAATAATTCATTAAAAATCAGAATTGAACAAATAGAAATAAATGACTTGAGGAGATACCAAGAATCAGTAAAACAAAACCAAAAAAAAAAAAAATGAAAAAATAGAAAAAAAAATGTTAAATACCTATTTGGGAAAACAACAGAACTGGAAAATAGATCTAGGAGAGATAATCTAAGGATTGTGGAACTCCTTGAAAATTATGATGAAAAAAAGAGCCTAGACACTATTTTTCAGGAAATCATGAAAGAGAACTGCCCAGATGTTACAGAATCAGAATGTAAAATAGACATTGAAAGAATTCATCAATCACGTACTGAAAGAGATCACAAAATTAAAACTCCAAGAAATATTGTGGCTAAATTCCAGAACTATCAGACCAAGGCAAAAATACTACAAGCAGCCAGAAAAAAAACAATTCAAGTAATGAGGAGCCATAATAAGGATTACTCAGAATCTAGCAGTGTCAACATTAAAGGATCGAAGGGACTGGAATCTGATATTCCAAAAGGCAAAGGAAGCTGGTATATAGCCAAGAATAACTTACCCATCAAAACCGAATATTTTCTTTCAGGGAAGAAGATGGAAATTCAATGAAATAGGGGAAATCCATTTATTTCTGATAAAATAACCAGAGCTAAACAAAAAGTTTGACCTCCAAATATAGAACTCAAGAGAAACATAAAAAGGCAAAAAGAACTCTTGAGAACTGTATTTCTGTTATGGGTATACATAAAGAGGGCATGTACAACTTGGTTTTACTGTTATAATATATAAAAGAATTTAGAGGTGGAAAGGAAATTGTACCACAAAGAGAGAAAAGTAAAAGTACTACATCTCAGGAAGATTCAGAGGAGATCTATTATATCTGATGGAAAGAAGGGAGAGGGGTGAACATAGTGTAAACCTTACTCTAATCAGAATTGGCTCAAAGAGAAAATATTAGACATATTCAGTTTACAGAGAAACTTCTCCCACCTCACTGAAAAGTGGGAGGGGAAAAGCGAAAAGGGAATGAATAGGCTAAATGGGAAAGAATACAGAAATTGTAAGGGAAAGGTTTAAGAAAAGGGGAGGGACTCTAAGGTGGAGGGAGGGATCCTAAAAAGGGATGGCTGGGTAAAGCAAATGGTGCGGGATTAACAAGATGGCAAGAAATACAGAATTAGTCATTTTAACCATAAATGTGAATGGGGGTAAACTCCCCCATAAAACAGAGGCAGATAGCAGGTGGATAGCCACCTGCTTTACAGGAAACACACTTGAAGCAGGTCAATACATACTAATATATACAGAGTAAAGGTAAAAGGCTGGAGCAGAATCTACTATGCTTCAGGTGAAGTCAAAAAAGCAGGGGTAAGGCATTCTGATCTCAGATCAAACAAAAGCAAAAATTGATCTAATTAAAAGAAATAAGGACAGGCACTATATCTTGCTGAAGGGTAGCATAGATAATGAAGCACTAACCATATATGCACGAAGTGGTGTACCATCTAAATAACTAAAGAAGTTAAGAAAGCTGCAAGAAGAAATGGGCAGCAAAATTATAATGGTGGGAGATCTCAACCTTGTGCTCTCAGAACTAGATAAATCAAACCACAAAATAAATAAGAAAGAAATTAAAGAGGTAAATAGAACACTAGAAAAGTTATGTATGATAGATCTTTGGAGAAAATTGAATGGAGTCAGAAAAGAGTACACTTTTCAGCAGTTCTTGAAGCCTTTACAAAAATTGACCAAAAATTAGGACATAAAGACCTCAAATTTAAATGCAGAAAGGCAGAAATAGTAAATGCAAGCTTTTTAGATCACAATGCAATAAAAATTACATTAAATACAAAGCCAGGGGAAAATAAACCAAAAAGTAATTGGAAACTAAATAATCTCATTCTAAGGAATGAATGATTGAAACAGCAAATCATAGATACAATTAATAATTTCATCCAAGAGAATGACAAAAATGAGATGACATACCAAAATGTGTGGGATGCAGCCAAAGCGGTAATAAGGGGAAATTTTATATCTCTAGAGGTCTACTTGAATGAAATAGAGAAAGAGAAAATCAATGTATTAGGCTTGCCATTAAAAAAGCTAGAAAAAGAGCAAATTAACCCCCCCAGTCAAACATTAAACTTGACATTCTAAAAATAAAAGGAGAGATTAATAAAATTGAAGATTTAAAAAAAACTATTGAATTAATAAATAAAACTGAGTTGGTTCTATGAAAAAAACCAACAAAATACATAAACACTTGATAAATCTGATTAGAAAAAGGAAAGAGGAAAGTCAAAATTTTAGTCTTAAAAATGAAAAGGGAGAACTTGCCACTAATGATGAGGAAATTAGAGCGATAATTAGGAGTTACTTTGCCAAACTTTATGCCAATAAATTCGATAACTTAAATGAAATGGATGAATACCTACAAAAATATAGCTTGCCCAAATTAACAGAGGAAGAAATAAATTGGTTAAATAGTCTCATTTAGAAAAAAAAATAAATAGAACAGGCTTTTAATCAACTCCCTAAGAAAAAATCCCCAGGACCAGATGGATTTACATGTGAATTCTACCAGACATTTAAAGAACAATCAACTCTAATTAACAATAAGCTATTTGAAAAAATGGGGATTGAAGGAGTCCTACCAAATTCCTTTTATGACACAGACATGGTATTGATACTGAAACCAGATAGGACAAAAACAGAGAAAGAAAATTATGGACCCATCTTCCTAATTAACTTTGATGCAAAATTCTTAAATAAAATATTAGCAAAAAGATTACAAAAATCATGCCCAGGATAATACACCATGAACATGTAGGATTTATACCAGGAATGCAGGGCTGGTTCAATATTAGGGAAATTATTATTATAATTGACTTTATCAATAGCCAAATTAGCAAAAACCTTATGATCATTTAAGTCATGAATATTTAGGGGAATTATTTTAGCTGATATAGAATATGAGATGTGGTCCAAATATAATTTCTGGCAAACTATATCCAGCTTTGCCAAGAGTTTTTGTCAAACAGACATTCCCAAGCCTGGTAGCTCAGGTTTGGGGATTTATTAAATAACAGACTGCTGATTTCCTCAGGGTCAAATAGTCAAATAGTCAAAAAGTAAGAGGCAGAATTTAAACTCAGGTCTACTTAGTCTGAATAAGGTCCCCTATATATTATGTTATACTATGTTGTCAATGTTATGAGAAGTTTTATTTCCTTTTATTAAGTTTTATTGCTTATATTTCATGGCCATTTCTTCTGGATATTTAAACTGGCTGAAGCCTGCCTCTTGTTAATATTATCCTCATCTGCCTAAAACCTGATTCATGAAATGATAGCATTAAGGGAAATATTTTTTTTTAATTCCGGTCATAAAAACCCAAAGAGAATTTGAGTTTCTATAATAATTTAATTTGCTTTATTTGTGGAAAGATGTTTTAGGCTTTGACCTTTGTTTATCTTTTTGACATGTAATTCTCTTCCCACTGATCTTTTTTTTAAATACCCTTCTAGCATTACAGCATATTTACAAACTTCATATTTAAATCTTTACTAGATTGATCCAACTCAGCTAATTTAACCTAAATGACATCAGAAGAAGAATGAAATCATGATTCTGTTTGACTAGGTTTGTGGGACCTTTATGGAGACCATTAAGATTGCTATGTGTTAACAAACTTATTTCCTCTGTCTCTTTGGTGTAATTTTTCTCTATTAAAAGTTTTGTTCAAATGCCAATTTTGTTACAAGATTATTTTTTCCTTAAATCTTGAACCTTTGTTTAAGCATAACAAAACCAGTTGTATTCTCCAGAATTTTTGTGTTGTGATAGCATTATTCTCCTTCAGTTGCCTATCACATAAACTCAATGAGAAATATTTTTCCCATGACAAAGATAACTGAAAAATCTTTAGAGAAGTATTTTTTACTAAAGGTAATTCTGTAACCTGTAAAATAAATTCATCTCATCTGAATGGAAATTTCACCACCAAAATAGTCTCTTCTCTTCTTAGTTTAGGTAACTTTATAGCTATTCTAAGTTTCTCATCAAAAATTCTTTTGAATATACATTAAGAAAATCACCTATCTACATATTTTTAAAAATTCATTTTATATTTTATATATATATATAATTCATTATATATATAATATTCATTATATATATAGGAAAAGAACAACAGTAAAATCAATATCAAATATTGATATATTATATCAAGTGTTTGGTGTGGGCTTTTTTTTTTTTGGTTAATTCAGAAGAAAGAAGTCGTTTCTAAGATGAGATTATAAGGTATTAATTTCAAAATTTTTAAACATGGAAGAAAGAACAGTATCTCATAGTCAAGAAATCCTAAACAATGTAATTGAGTAAGTACTGGTGTCTCCTTTCATCTTGAGAAATGGGTTTGATTTCTGGGCCTGATACCCCCTAGACTTGTCACCATGAATTTATATGTGTGTGTGTGTGTGTGTATACACATACATACATGTATGCATGAATGTATAGAGAGATTTAGACAAAGATATAGACACAGAGAAATAAATATACAGACACCTGAACTTATGCTTTCTTTACTGCTTTTCCGTGTCAGAGGGGCTTGCATAGTTCAACAAACCACACCAGTATTTTTGCCCAAAAAAAGCCATGAGCAGTATTAAAATGAAAAGAGATATAACATCATAAGTTTAGACCCTTTTTAGATCAGAAGGTATCTAACACATTCTTGAAGAAGGGCTGAAGATAGCTATAGCTCCAGGAAGAATGAAGAAACTGAACTAAAGCAAAGGGAAAAACTCAGATATGGATGTCTGGTGACTAAAGGAAAATCTAATGCTATAAATACTGCCATGGCAGTAATAAACATGAACTAGGATAGATTTTGGGAGACAGTGGAGAATAAAAGGGCCTGGCATGCTGTGGTCCGTATTAGTCATGAAGAGTCAGACACAACTCAATGATTATATAACAACAACAACAACAACAAAAAGGCAAGTTCTTTGTAATCAATTAAACATTCTATAAATACAAATTATGATTATTAGAAAAGTGAAATTGAATATTCTCCAAAAATGACATAACTACAATAAATTGGTCTCCAGGCAAAAATAAGAGAGGATATCACATTATTATTTGCAAAGTAAACAAAGCTAAAACCAATTCTTCTTTGTGTTCCCTTGAAATTCAAGTACCTAAACCCCAAAAAGAGAGAAATAAGAGACAAATAACTCAGCCTTTTTTCTTGACTTTCTAATTTGTTGCCTTTCCTAAAACTATGGAATCTCAATAAACTGAGAAAATGGATTCTTTTTGAAAATTTAGATAATCTATAAAATGTTTGAAGGATTTTCTTTTATGTGATCTTTTAAACAATTCACTATATTATATCTAGTTAAATTTAGTGTTTCTCCTCATCTCACAGAAGGTTGGGCTGTGAGGAAAATTATTTTTTTTTTTTTTATTTAATAGCCTTTAATTTACAGGATATATATACATGGGTAACTTTACAGCATTAACAATTGCCAAACCTCTTGTTCCAATTTTTCACCTCTTACCCCACCCCCCCACCCCCTCCCCTAAATGGCAGGATGACCAGTAGATGTTAAATATATTAAAATATAACTTAGATACACAATAAGTATACATGACCACAACATTATTTTGCTGTACAAAAAGAATCAGACTCTGAATTATTGTACAATTAGCTTGTGAAGGAAATCAAAGATGCAGGTGTGCATAAATATAGGGACTGGGAATTCAATGTAGTGGTTCTTAGTCATCTCCCAGAGTTCTTTTTCTGGGTATAGCTAGTTCAGTTCATTACTGCTCCATTAGAAATGATTTGGTTGATCTCGTTGCTGAGGATGGCCTGATCCATCAGGACTGGTCATCATCTAGTATTGTTGTTGAAGTATATAATGATCTCCTGGTCCTGCTCATTTCACTTAGCATCAGTTCGTGTAAGTCTCTCCAGGCCTTTCTGAAATCATCCTGTTGGTCATTTCTTACAGAACAGTAATATTCCATAATTTTCATATACCACAATTTATTCAGCCATTCTCCAACTGATGGACATCCATTCAGTTTCCAGTTTCTAGCCACTACAAAAAGGGCTGCCACAAACATTCGTGCACATACAGGTCCCTTTCCCTTCTTTATAATCTCTTTGGGATATAATCCCAGTAGTAACACTGCTGGATCAAAGGGTATGCACAGTTTGATAACTTTTTGAGCATAGTTCCAAACTACTCTGTGAGGAAAATTATTAAGGGAGAAGGAAGGGAGAAGAAGGGAGCCCCAGCACTTATCAAACCGTTAATACAGAAGGCTGACTTAGCATCTGACCCCATTGTCTTTAGAATCAAGTCAAATCAATTGAATTCAAATAGTATTGATTTAGCTTCTACTTTGCTCAAGACTCTGTGCTAGATCTCTGGATACAAAGACAAAATGAAAACCATTACTTTTTGTTCTGAGCATGATACAATATTTACACAGAGAATATATAAATTTTAGGAAAAGAGAATGACTAATACTATAGGGAATCAGCAAAGGCTTCCTGTAAGGGTGTACATGAATTCTCAATTCAATTTAACAAGCATGTTAAATTTGAATATAATCTAGGTTAAAATTCCATCTCTGCAACTTACTCTGTGATCTTGCATGAAAGAATTTCACTGCTTTGGTTCTCAGTTTCTTCATCATTAAAATAAAGGAAATGGACTACATGATATTGACTTTCTTTCCAGCTCTAAATCTATGATTACAAAAACCTAAGGTATTTAAAGAAAAAAATTGCCTTGAGGTACTGCTCTCAAGAAAGTTTGTATATCATTTTTCTGTTGTTGACCTATTAAACTGTCACTCCCATAAAAGCAGAGACCATCTTTTGTCTTTTTTATATTTTCAGCTTTTAACCCAGTTCATGGACCATAGTAGTAACAAATATTTTTTCAACTGAATTATTGACTCATCACAGTTATAATACGTAAATAGACAGGTAAATAAATGACAAATTAAGGAAAAGAAGAACACTAAAAACTATAGCAGGAGTTTTTGACCTTTTTTTCCTGTCATAGACCTCTTGGCAAATTGGTGTCCTTTTAAGAATAATATTTTTAAATGTATAAATTACATAAGATTATAAATGAAACTAACATCAAAATACAATGTTTACAATATATATTTAAAAATTCCTAGAACTACCAGAATAAGAATAAGAAGTATCAGTAAAACTTCCTGTAAAAGGTGACCTATACAGAAACAATAAGGAAAAAAGAATAAAATTCAGGAAAGGGTCTTTGACATGGTCTTTTAAAGACGCTGTTGAGTACCCTAAAATGTGAAGTGCTATTACCTGGAAGTTAGGTTTTCCTTAGTTTTGTTATATGTTACCATTATGTAGCTATTTAATGATAAAGTTACAGTTCTAAGAGGAAGCATGGAAATTCTCCTTTATTCAATGGCTATTAAAAATCATTGTACCAGATTGATCAAAAGTTCACCAACAGCCATGGACTATACAAACTAGTAATAGGAATATAATCTCTTTCATGCCCTGTTAGAATCCTTACAAAATGTTAACGCACTGGAATTGATAGAAACAATGCTTAAGTTTACACCTTTGAGAGTTCACACATTAGCTCACACATTAGAATTCACAAGTCTGGGAGATTCACAAAGTTACACCTCCCATAATCCCACTCTCTCAGAGGAGGAGTCAACCTTTGGATTCACACCTTAAAGAGATCATATATAAGAAGCTCTTAGAGTCAGTAAAGTCAGTCAGTGGAGGAGTCAGTGAAGTAAGTCAGTTCGGGAGATTGACAGAGCCTGATGTCAGCTGAGAAGAGTAGAACTGGAGATTCAGAGGGAGCTGGACAACAAAAGACAAGCTACAAGGGCTCTTGGAACCAAGGAGGGATATAGGCCTCTAAGAAAACTAACTGGGCTATTTTGGAAGAGACAATAAAGGATTTGAACTTTTATCATCTGGCTGCATTTGAGGTGATTATTGATCAGAACTGAAACTAAGGCTGCCTCGAGAAGTTCCCCAAGAAACCTGCTCCCAGAGAACGATCATATTTTAGAAAAGAAGAGAACACCACAATGCCCATTAATGAAACACATTTCAATCTGAAAGGCTATTAACAGTAAATCGGCTCACAAAGTTCATGGCACTGTTAACCCAAAGAACCTAGTCAGTCTGAAGACAAACAAATGTTTCCTGTAAATTGCACTCAAGGACTTTCTAGTAGACAACTCAGCATCTTGAAGTTGCCCCAAACTCCAGTCAGAATTTTATTACTTGTCTAGTAATGACTTCTATTGTCACCAGGAAAAATCAGTTTGCCCTCAGAAAAGGAAAAGTGATGGTTTCTCCCCATCTCTGTAAAGGGCTGGAACTTTGAAGAAGTATACTTTTGAAACAAGGATACTTATAACAAGGTATTAACTCAGTGAACCTGATGAGATGATGGTTCTCTAGTTAAAAGTACTTAATACACCACTTTATGGTGATGTAATGGTTCTCTAGTTCACACATATTTAGCATGCTATAATGATGTAATTGTAATAGAATATTTAAGGGCTGAGAAAACTGGGGACAAAGTCAGACTCAGACTGAGATTGGTTGAAACTGTCAGACTGTCAGACTGCTGGAGACTGGATCAGACTGAGACTGGATCAGACTATGACAGACACAGACTGTGAAGGAGACAGACTTTAGACTCTATTCTTGTCCATCCTTGTGGTGACTATCATGTTGAGACCAAGGCCCTTCCGGAAGACCTCCAGAAAGCTAGCCTGGACATTACACAACTCCATCTCAGGAAATTTGCTATGCTCTGGGAAAATAAAAAGACAATCAACAATTCAATCCCTATGAACCATAACATTTTGGTAATATTGAGACATTTTTTTTCAGTTTTTTGTCAATTTATATTAACTGGATCATATTTTTTCCTGATTCACCAGAATACATTCTACATTTCCCCACATATATGCAGATGTACATGTATAGATATATAGACTTATATGCATACACATACATATGTTATATGTGTGCTTGTTCATAGCTACACAGGCAAATATGTGTGCATATCAATGCAATTATGCAGCCTTCAAGAATGTACCATTAGAAGGCCAGTGAAGAAAAAATGATTTATTTTCAAGAGAGGGATTGAGAAATCAGGTCACTAAAGACACCTTTCGGTTATGATTCAACATGTTATTTGGTCTGTAGCACATAAAAAAAGGTAATAATTTTATACAGTTTTATTAGGTAATTTTTAAAAGTCTTGTTCCTATTCTATGTAGGGCATGTCTTAGTTTGTACAATGTGTTCATGAAAAATTTTTATCTGCAGGCTGAGTTGTTTAGTTATGTTTCATTACATATGATCCCATGGACTTTGTTTTCTTGGCAAAGATACTGGATTGGTTGCCATTTTATTCTCCAGCATGTTCCCATTTTACAGATGAGGAACTCAGGCAGGTGGCAGGTAAGTGACTTGCCCCAGGGACATACAGATAGTATTTGAGGCAGGATTTGAATTCAGATCTTCCTGACTCCAAAGCTAGTGCCCACTGTACCATCTAAGATGCCCCTACAAGCCAAATTACTAGAAATCAAGTCATATTTTAAATGCACTAACAAAATTTTTTCACTTAAAGGAAATCTTTGTGGAATCCTTTCGCAAAGCAAGTAATCACACCTAATTTATCTGTTATATTCAGAAATATATGCATGTATATATATAATTTTCAGAGACAATTAATTTGCCATTTAGAAATATTGTTTATCTCTTTTCTAAAGCAGAGTACATGTATACTTTTGCAACATCCTCTATGTGATCTCAATTATTCAGGAGTCATGTCTCCTTACATACAGGCAGCATGCAGGCAATCACAGGGCTGCCCTTCAGGGAACAATCCAGAGCTCACCAGAAGCAGGGGGATTACACCTGCATCTAGCAAAGGCATCTCTCTAGGACTATAAATTGTAGATAGCTGTTAGTCCGAATTAGTAGAGTTTTCTTAATGGCAATTTCCTACACTAGAGAAATAATAGCTCCAATTTAAAAAAGGTACAGCTGCATTACCAATCCACCAATGTACAAACACGCACCTAAAATTCACAGATTATATGCTTTGTACTTTTCCTATGTGTTTGTAGGTTGTATCAATAATTGTAGAATTGAATATTATATCAATTAGAATAGAATAATAAAAATAACAAAGAATTTGCTTTAACACTTGATGGTTTCAATTTAGTACTTCCCAATAAGCTTGAATACAGAATGACATATCATGAGAATTAAAATCATAAGCCCACAATCTCACAGGACACATTTACTTGTTTCTTCTCCCAATCCAAGTACTTATATTTAAAAAGGGAAGAGGAAAATAATATGATTGGACTAGATGACATTTAACATGTCTTTCATATCTAAATTCTATAATTGTAAAAGTAATCATAAAATGATAGTGCATAAACTTTTTATATATGATTAAACTCCTCATAACTCAAATTGATTTTTTAATCAAAAGTAAAAGTTGGAGAGATGTGGCTAAATTAGAGTTCACTTGAAAACAATTTGGTTGTTTTGGGTTGACTACAAACTCAACCGTACTCAAAAATGTCATATGGTAGACTTCCAACTCTAAACAGTCGATGCTCCTATATGGTATTAAAAAAGATAGATCCTAACCATGATGATCCATCTCCTATCCTTATATAGGAAAAAATTTATACACAGGGACCTTCATGTGTGGAATGTCCTCCCTTCTCATCCTCCCCTGAAAGTGAGCCAATTCAGGTTCTTCAAGGCCTTTGCCAATTCCCTAAGTTGTTAGCTCATGTTGCTTCTTGAAAAAGAAAATATTCTTTATTACTTTTAACATATATCACATTTATTTATATACATGTTAATTCTTTTTTTTTTCTCACCTGGCAGCACTTTGCAATTTCTCTGATCAATTTCTCTACCATACCTCAGTCAAGAAGCTCATTATTGGGATAAACTTATCATCCTGTAAGATCTTATCAGTTTGACACTCTACTTCATCACTCCTTTCTGCCTCTTTGATTGGAAAGTGAGGCCATGAACTCCAAATTTCCAACTAAGGAGGGAAGTCAGTGCATATATCTCATTTCTTACCTGACTGCACTATTGTGAAATTTCACTAACTTCTCCACCCCCATCATCCTCCCCACCCAATCATGCTCAAGCAAAAAATATAGAGCTATTCCTGCACTCAGTCCCAATACTAATCAACATGAAAGCTTTAACTTGTTCCTTTTTTCCTTTTCTTAAGCAGTTTATTGATCTGCTCTTGGTAACTTACTATATTAGTACTAGACTTAGTGAAGAAGACTGAGTTGGCTTTAGCCCTCTGCAATTCATAACAATTTACCAAACTCAGCCTCCTTAGCAGCAGGAGCTACAGATTTTTATCATTACTTCTATCTAAATCATTTTTGAAAAGCTTAAGCTATAACAGGAATTGTATTTGTATTGCCCAATCAAATTTGGTAATTCTGTGGTCATCTGCTACATATATAGGCATATTACATACAAACAATTTAATGTAATAAAACCAGTATTTACTTATGTTTGAACATGTTCATATTTCTGAACCTTTTTTTCATGACATTCATATTTCTGAATCTTTTTTTCATCTTATTTCTACAACAATTTTTCCATTCTAAGCCATAAACTTCAAGAAGGTTGAAACTTAGTGTCCTCACTAACTATGATGACTGCTATAATCTCATCTATAGGTTGACATTGCATATACATTCCTTTCTCTTGATTGGTATATGTCTTCCAAATAAACGTTAGACAATTTACTAGGACTACATAATTGAGATATGATATATTTTTAGAAAGAAGTCAAAATGGCTTCAATTTTTATATTTTATTTTGATGAGGAAGTAGGCATGAAAATAGATGCTGTTAAAAACTAGCAAACCTAATCTAAATAAATCATAACATTTTCTTGAATTGAATACGAGAATTTGGTTCCATTTCTTTTCCTAGCTTTTAAAAAAAGACAGTTTATTATCATTTATCATAGCCAAATATATGTACAAATTTATGAGACTTTAAAGTATGTTGTATTTAGTTGACAAATGTAAATATGAAATGAAAATTCATAAAATAATGGCATTTTGGTCAGAAATTATTTTGTAATGAAAGTTTTATTTATCAGTAAGGTAGAGAATCCTACTGAAGCTCTACATATTGAAACATAACAAAGATAAAATAACAAATGTAAATGATATAATACCTATGTGTACATATTTATCCTTATATAAGGAGGACACTTCCCTTTTGGAACATTGTAATATTGTTTATGAATGAAAATTACTTCTTAGGGTAAAAATATCCTTCTTAATTCGAGTCATATTTTAAATAATATTGCAATAGATTTTCAATATTGTTAACAATTCCAATTTGTTGCTCAGACAAAAAAGTAATCACTTCTATATTAATTAAATATATATTTTAAAGAAAATACACAAGGAAATCACTACTGACATATAGAATAGAGATATAAAGAAATTCACACATATATTCCCTATATAGAACATATGTGTATATGGATTCTATATGTGTGTACGTAAATGCAATGCAGTTCCTGCCAGTAAAATATAAGATACTTGAGAGCAGGGCCTGTTTTTCTTCTTTTCTTCTTCTTCTTCCTTCTTTTTTTTTTTTTTTTTTTTTTTTTGGTTTCTAGTGCCTAACACTGCTCCCAGAATATAACTGAACACTTGTTGAATGTTAACTGTAAAAATACTTAATATTGTCATTTTAGTTGATCAATAACATGTTAGTATACTTGGACAAAGCTGGTGACTTAATAAAATTATATAATAATTAATACCCATTTAAGCTACAGATATTTATTCTTACTAATAAAGAAAATGAAATTTCATTACAGCAGGTATTAAAACTGAAATCAGGTGTTACTTCTTATTATCTTGAAATTGCATATTAAATCCAAATAATATCTACAAGATTACATTGCTTTTGGAAAAGAAAAATAGTACTGACAAAGGAATTTTGGTGAAAGGCCTACTATAATATTATCTGGGCCCCATTAGCACTTTGGAATTGGTAAAAATGGTAAAATAGTCTTTCTTTTTAAAGTATTTTCAATTTAATTAATTTTTTGTTAGAAGTCTCCTTACAAAAGCAATGAAAATTGATACTTTAGATTTATCACTAACTTAAATATTGTGGTACACATTTTACTCAGATACTCAATTGAGTTCTTTACTGTGAATATTCTTAAGTTCAAAATTCTTCATGAATTCTCCTGGGTGCCTTGGGTTTAAGAAAAAACTCATAAGAGAAATACTATATGCTTATGAGAAAATTATGAATAAATGTGCCTTTTCTCCTCCCACTGACACAAGATGTTTTGTTGTGATGGATTTTTAACAACCAAAACACAAAATTGTTGTACATGTCATATAGGTAAGTATATTATATAAATATTCTTGCACAGAGATATACTATAGTAGATAGCTCATTTATTATTTTATCTCTTTGCAGAATCCAAATTTAAAAAGAAAAATATATTTAACTGTTAAAGATGATATGCTTCATATTAGATATGAAACAAACACAAACTGTGCAGTTGACTGGAAATGCCACCTAATCCCTGCTTAATTAAAGCAATGTTCCAAACTCCTGTTGTGTTTAGGAAGTAAAGAGTGAGGGATGACTGATGTATGAAGAAAATAGCAGGCAGCATGGCTAATCTCAAAGACTTGGGAGCTTTGGAGCTATATAAATCAGGACGACTTTTTGAATAGTCTCATAAAGCACAATATCATTGCCATTCCACTCACGACTTTCGAATGCTTCTTACAGCATACTGATCATTAAGAAACTTCTAAGCAATCAAGTAATGGGGGTCTGATGAAATTTACTCAATCAATGAACAAATTCAGAGTAATTACAGAATGTAGAATTGCATAGTTTTGATATATCAGAAAAAGAAGGAGCTTTCTTTTTTATCATTGCAAGGAAACTTACAATGGAGATGAATCATTTCACTATTTTTATAAGGGCATTTAATGCAGCCTTTCTCAACTGCCATACTACAGTAGAACATTCAAGGCAGTAAGTGTTACCAGAAGGTATTTCTATTAATCCTAATTCCACCAACAATCAAACCTTGCACACCTTACAAAATTAGTCCAAGAGGAAAACAGTCTAATTAAAGAGTTGTAAATTTTAAAGATCAAATAAATGTGTTCCACTTTAATGCAAATAGTTCATTTTCAATCATATTCTGATAATTTATCAAACTACTAAAGTAGCAAGCTTGTATGTTTATTAAATGCCAAGATTTATTAATTTCTTTGCATATTGTAATGCCACGCTTAAAGTCATGTACATTCCCTACCTACATGTTGGATATAAATGCAATTCACCAAAGAGCCTTAAAAAAAATCTATCAGAGCAAGCTTTTTATTTTTTTTTCTTTTTTCTAGTTTTAAACAGACTACATGTTACAGACATTTTATACTTGGCCATATCACATGAACTTATGAAAATATTTTATTTCTACATGTTCATTTTTCAGAATTTTAACACTTTTCCCTTGCTCCTTTTATTGAATGTAGATACAATATATTTCTAAGCAAATATTGTTTTCATTAAAAATAAAAGCAATCATCAGCTTAAAACCAGTTAAAATATCTCTCCTAAACTGAATACTGTAAACATTTTATGTATGCTAAATATCACTAAAATTTTCATATATAAGTTTCAATTTGGGAAGTAATTGCAGTGTTTCTGGATGTTGCAAGAAGAAACAAATTGATTTTGTTTGCTGACCCCTCACTTTAAAACAAACATTTTGGGGTCATTTCTATTCAATATAATATACATGATCTAAAACTTAATGAAACATTCATTATTTTGCCAGTTTTGTGGCAATATAAATTGGTCTATAAAAGAAAGTAATGCTCTTGTCAAATGCACTAATTGTCTCCCAGTCAAATTTAATTGTGTGAAAAGCAACATCTTTCCTATTTTCTTTTTGGGAGGATTCACTTAGTTAATGTATCCAATAAACAGCAGCAATCTAAAAAAATGGATGTAGTAAACACTATTGATAGATCTGCCAGTTATAAACAAAGCATCCAGGCCACACTAGCTGTGAACACAGTGCCAGGAAAAAGCAGTACTTTCCTATTTTGAAACACATGCCCAAATTGCATTGCACAGTATTATTCATCTGGTAATGAAAGATACAATGCTTCTTTAAGTGTTTGCAAATAATACATTCATTATTTATGCCACAGATAAACAGCAAATGAGTATTTATTTTTAAGTCTATTTCTATGAAGTATGTCTAATGTAATGTCCAAAACCCTAATCATAAGTCATATACTATAAATGCTTGATAATAGCTTTACATTCTTAATATATTGGCTTAAATTATACTATGTATCCCTATCTCTTTAAAAAGAGATACTGTTTGCTTCTGAACTTTGATGAGGACATCACTATAGTGCTAACACAAATATCAGAATCCATGCGCCCAAAAGTTATATATGCAGTAAAGACTGCTCACCCATGGACTACTACAAGGAGTCTGGGAGTGCATCCAGGACTTAAACCTTTGCCACACAAATTCAGGAATTACTAAATCTTGGACTTGTACAAACACATAGCATATTATAACTATAAATGATATGAAAAAAGTAGATATGTTTACCAAGACAACCTTTAAACTAGAGGGAGTCCCTTCTAGTTATAGGGTTTGGCATCAAAGTGCGCACAGAGAGGAGTTTCATTTCAGCAGGTGCTGCCAATACTGGGAGCAGGTTCTCATTTCAGGACTGGGTATAGAGAATGGTTTCACAGGGCAGTAGAATGTACAGAGGCATGTATGGATGGGGGATAAACTACCTCTCTTTGCAGAGGACTAAGCAGTGCAGCTAGTTTAAAATCATGTGATCTGAAGGGGAAAAAAAAATAATAAAGTAGTGCTGTTCTGCAGCCTAGGAAATGAACCTTGGTAGCCAAGATACACCTTTTTCTTTAATTTCTTTCTTCCTATAAAGGGGATCGCTGCAGCAATGCAGAAAAAAAGGCAGAAACGATCAGGTCTCAGCAGTATTACCTCCTATTTGAAAGGCAGTAGAGTATGGAGAAGGAAGCTGGAAGCTCCGTGAATAATATAAAGCTCCCTATTCCCTGTTAGCCCTCTCTCGAAGCCTCAGACGTCCCTCTTTGCCTGCAGTCTGTCCGTTTGCCCTTCTTGTTGCCAATAGGTGGGGCCACCAGCATCTCCAATGGCAGAAGGCTACACACCAATTGCCTTTTCTCCTTCTAAGCAAACCCTACTTTACTGTACTAGGGGGAAGGGGGAGAGGGGGAAGGGTAACAGGGGAGGAGTACATGTGTAAAGGGGAACAAATGAATGTAGTCTCTTTGCTCTTCGACCTCCCGCTACAAAGGGATTCTGATTTCAACCACTCCTGTTATCTCTGACCTGGGGAGGGAGCGATGACATAGAAGATCTGTTCCAGCCAGCCTCGCCGGCCCAATTTTTCCTGCTCACATTCTCCTGGTAGAGAGCTCTCTCATGCAGTTATCATGCCTGCTAGGGACAGCTTCCTGAGCGCGCGCGGAGGGGAGGGGGGAGAAGGAGGGAATGAAGAAAGAGGAGGAAGAAGGCTGGTGGTGATAAAATTCAACAGCCTTTTTAACCACGGTGGGAAAAGAACTGGGGAATTGAACCGACTCACGTTGCCAAACCACCTGTTTGCTCGAAAAAAAAATCCTTTCCATTCCTTTTTAGAAATATATCTCATACCTTCTGCTGTCAAAAAACAATCCTTCAAAGGAGCAAATAAGTAGCCAAGGAAAGGTACATTAAATTAAACTTCTTTGCCCTCACACTTATATTCAGCATCTACTGACTACCCTAACCCCCTAATATACAGATACCCATCCAAAACCACAAGAACGACTTTCAACAACCCACCATAAGTCAAGATTTAAGCAGCTTCATTATTAAAAATAATAATAGTAAAGCAAATATAAGACGGATGGAGGAGCAAAGGGACATTGAACAGAAGAGGGCTCAAGCAAGCGAGAAGGGAAAAATAAAAAGAGAAATAGAAGAAAGGCATAGTACAACAGATATATAAAGGTCCCCAATATTCGCTGGACCCCATTCTTACCGATGTGAATGATTGAATCCGCAATCGCTGAGTCCCAGGTTCGAGACCAGCAGATGGACATAACCAAGAGCAAGGGGAAAACTTCCATATCCTCCTGTGTTGTATATGGATATGTGGTTTTTTAAATCTATATCTATATTTATAATGTGTACAGTCGGAAGAGTTTCAGGAAACGATGGAGTTTAGAGAAGCTTTAAAGAAAAAAAAAAAAAAAATCCGATTGTTGGAAGAAAGGTTTGGCAGCTGACGAAGAAGGCGAAGGGATATGAGGGTAATTCCAAAACCAGAAGGGCTCCTTCGCTTAGCTGTGTCACTTTGAAGGGCTTTTTGGCATCCCCAGAGTTGTTTGCAGTTTGACTAAAGAAATGCATCCAGCCTTGAGTGCTGTGGGGCAGCTGTGGTTATCAAACCAGCCCCATCTCTTAGGCAGGCAGCTGGAGGGAGGGCGGCCCGGCCAATGAAGAATCCGTCCAGGTTTAGCCGGATGGCAACTTCCAACAACCCGTAGCCCCCGCCCCCACCCCGCCCCTACCTCCTGCCGGATGTTCAACGCCCCTCCTCCCTCAACCAAAATAAATAAATAAATAAATAAATAGAAACCCGAAACATCAACCTCCACCGAAACAACCCGTGGAGAATACCTAATCCTTGCCTTAATTGGGGAGGGGGGAGGGAGGAGAAGAATCCAATACCAGTACCAGAGGGAGCAGCGAGATTCCTTCCTGCAGGGAAAAAAAAAAAAAAAAAAAAAAAGCCCCTTTGCCAAGGTAGGGGGCGGAGGGCGCAGTAAACTTCGAGGTAATGCAGATAGTAATGCAGAGAAAATTCCCTTTCTTCGGAAGGAGGGGGAAACCCAACTGTCTGGCCGTAATGGCAGGTAGTGCAGCAGGCGATCGGCCGGCTGGCTGGCGGGAGCAGCGGTGTCTAAAGCAAGGCAAAGCAGAGCAGCTGATAGGGTTGTAGGCTCTTTTTGGAGCTTCCTGGCTGGATGGATGCAGTGAGAGAGAAAGCTTGGCAGCTTCAAGCCTGCACGTTGCCTAGATATGGATCACCTAGGAGAAGGAGCTAGTGAAAGAGATAACAGTGCCATCAAGCAGAGGGAGAAAAGAGACAGAGAGCTTCTCTCTAATAACCACCTTCTCCCCCTATCTGCAATCCGAGGGAGAAACAAAATAGTGTTCTCATTTCCAGTGGAATCTTCAACTAAGGGGTGGGGGGAGGAGTTAAGGGGAGGAAAAACATAAGCTTGTGAAATATTTTTTAATGGGAAAGCCTTTTTGAAAAGGTTAAAAGTCACCTACACATTTTATCTTGATCTTTTAACCTTGTAACTACAACAGGTTTCACTTTTCCTGTTCTTGAATGGAATTAGCCCGGTTGATTGAAAAATCAGGGACACATAGCCACTAAGGGAGGAGACCTAGAAAGCTATTATTAAACTCCTAATTTCAAAGTTTTAAAAGGACAGATAATGCCAATTACTTTCCAAACTGTGTTCTTTTCCCTCCCTTGTCTTCCCGTGATTTTTGAGATGTAAGGGGGTGATTCGAGAATTACGGAAATCTAAACCAAATCAAATTGAAGAACAGTATTATTTCATTGAAATGTATAACCAAAATACTCTATCATAGAAAAGAAAGCTTAGTAAGTATTATATACATATAAAATCCGAAGGAAGGAGTTGCTCTTCCATGGAGGATGTTTTGGTAGAACTGAATGACAGCTCTACTAGAGAACAGATTTTTTTTTTTTTTTGGTCTAAGCTTTTACCACATAGTTTAACCATAGCACCCAAATCTGGCCTATATGGTCCCTTCTAATCTAGTATTTAATTTATCTTCCAAAGGGCTTTATTTGGGGCTTTTTTAAAAATGCAGATGACCCAGGATCCAATTCAGTAAAAGACATAGGTAGACATGTTAGTATTTAAGGATAATTAGGATTGCAATCCTTTAAGGGGATTTTGAGGCTACTTCACTTGCACTTCAATGTCACTTTTCTTTAACCTCCTTAATTCCTCCTCTGGTTATTGGACCTTTCCCTCTAGTGAAGTCATTATACTCATCATTATTTAGACCAGAATCTAAATTTACACTTTAGAATCTATATACACACAAACTCCAAAGCTTCTCTTCCAACAACTTGCCTTTTATTTGCCATTCTATATTTGCATATTTTAAACTCTCACTGAGGATGTAAATAAAGGGCTGAAGTGGCAGTGAGAACTGGCTTTTTAGAGGACCTACATTGGAATCCTTTCTCATATATATATATATATATATATATATATATATATATATATGCTGGCTGTGTGACCCTGGGCAAGTCATTTGACCTTTTATGATTGTAGTAACTCTCTAAATCTTTAAATTGTAGAAGAAATGTCCACCTACATTTTTTACCTCTAAGAGTTTTCTACATTGAGGGAATCACAAATCTAGTTTTTATCCCTATGTGTACATTTTATGTCACTTATCTGAAACACTCTGATTTTATCAATCCTTAAGAATCTTTCATAAGCTATAGCTTCTTTCAAGTTATCCCATTATAACCAGGATATAGACATATAGCCATATTTACATGAATATATATGTATGTAACAAGTAAAAAGCATACTCAAGGTACCTGTGTTTTCTTCAGATTATATATCTACATTTTACACCAGTTTCAGCCTCCTTTTTGCCCCTCTTAAAGGCAACAAGGCATAATGTTTAAAGTAGTAGATCTATAATCAGGAAGACCTGAATTCAAACCTAAACTCAGACACTTGCAGTGACTCTGGACAAATTAATTAACCTCTATTTGTCTCAGTTTTCCCAACCATAATATAGGGGAAATGATAGCCTCTATTTTGCATTATCATTGTATAGTTAGGGATCCATGGAAAGTAAACTAAAAAAGTCATGGAAAGAACTTTAGCAAAGTTACAGGATATGAGATAAGTGCACATAAATAATTTGAATTTCTATATATTAAGAAAATATATTCCATATATTAAGAAAAATTCCATTTAAAATAATTGCAAGTATCTTTTTTATTTTGCTGTGTTGTGGAAATGTGGGTTTTATTCCATAAATTAAAAATAAAATTACTGTGAATATTTAAAATACTTGAGAGTCTGTCTACCTGCCAAAATATGCCTAGGAACCTATATGGCAATAAATACAAAACCTATTTCATGCAAATAAAAACAGATCTAAACAAGTGAAGGAATGTTAATGGTTCATGGGTAGGCAGAGCCAATATAATAAAAATTACAATTCTACCTAAATTAGTTTATCTATTCAATACCATACCAATCAAACTAGCAAAAAAACTAATTTATAAAACTAGAAAAAACAGACAAAAATTCATCTGAAAGAACAAAAGGTCAAAAATATCAAGTTAATCAATAAAAAAAATAAGAAGGCAACCTAACAGTATTAAAAAATTTCAGGCTGTGTTACAAAGTAATTATCATCAAAACAATCTGGTATTGACTCAGAAATGAAGTGGTTTGATCAGTGAGAATTGACTATGTACACAATATATAGTAGTAAATTAACCTAATGTTTGATTAAGCCCAAAGATCAAAGCTCTAAGGGCAAGAACTCACTATTTGACCATACCTGTTGGGAAAAGTGGAAAGTATTTTGGCAGAAATTAAGCTCATAGCATACACCAAGATAAGATCAAAATACATATATGATGATATAATCAATTTAAGGGAGCATGGAAAAATGTATGTCAGTTTTTTGCATAAGGGAAGACCAAACTAGAGAAAGAAATGAGCAAGGAAGGTCGAATAGATAGTTTTTGTTTACATGAAATGAAGTTTTTGTACAAACTAATGCAGCAAAATTAAAAAGAAAACAGGAAATCAAGGGGAAATTTTACAAGTTTCTATGATTAATGGTTAAATAATAGGAAAATGCATTTTTCAGATAAAATCAAAACTATCAATAGTTATATAAAAGAAAATCTTTAAATTACTAATAAGCAGAGCATTGCTAATGTAAACAACTCTGAAATACCACCTCTTACCCATCAAATTGGCTAACAGGATAGAAAAGGAAAATGACAAATGCTAGAAGGGAGGTGGAAAAATAGGAATATTAATGGATTATTGGTGAAGTTATAAATTGGGCAAATCATTCTGGAGAATAATTTTGAACTATATCAAAGGGCTACTAAACTGTACATATTATATGACCCAAAAATGTCACCACTAGGTCTGTATCCCAAGAAAGAAAAAGGTAAATTATTTAAATGTACAAAGATATTTATAGTAGCTTATGCGTGACAAGAAAGAATTGGAAATAGAAGGGGTGCCTATCAATTGAGGAATGGCTGAACAAACTGTGCTATGTGGTTGTAATGAAACAACTACAAGGAACAATTAAGAGGAATGTTTCAGAAAAATCTGAGATGATTTATATGAACTGGTACAAAGTGAAATAAGCAGAACACGGAGAAATTGCACACAGTAAGCAATATTGTAATGATGATCAACTGTTTAAGATTTAGCTACTCTGATCAATAAAATGACCTAAGATACCTGCAAAGGTTTCCTGATGAAAAATGTTATCTACTGCCATAAAGTTCATTTGTTATGAAATGAAACTCTGTTATAGACAGAAGCATAGTGTTTTCATTAAATTAAACTTATTTCTATTATATTTTAAATTTTGAACCTTTGTCCTTCCCTCCATCCTACTCTGTGCTAAAGGAGGGCAAAATTTGTTGTGTATGTATACCAACACAAAAAAACATACAAAAACATATTTCTATTATTTATAAGTTCATTCTCTCAAGGTAAATAGCATCTTCCTTCATACAAATTCCTTGTAGTCAATTTAAGACCATATAATATTCATAATAATTTAGTTGCACATGATTATTCTTGAAAAATATCGCAGTTATCATATACCACACTCTCTTATAGATGGCCACTGTTAGACACTCTTAGGTATATGCATACAAACACACATGTACACCCACATAAATATTTAAATATGCATGTGTGTGTGTAAAATAATTCTATACATACTTCTATTTATCATTTCTTTCTCTGAATGCAGACAGCATCTTTCTTCATATGTCCCTAATAGTTAATAGCCAAAACTTATTCTCTCAAAATCTTTGTTAAAACAATATTGCTGTCACATGCTCAATATTTTCTTGTTTTTGCCCATTTTTTCTTTATTATTTTGTGCAAGTCTATTCATATTCTTATAACAGCTTTAAGCTCATCATTTTTATTAGCACAATATTATTTCATCACAATCATTTACCACAACTTGTTCATCCTTCTTCAGAAGACAGACTCCCGACATCCTCAAAATTTCCACGTCTTTACCAGCACAAGAGAGCTGCTATAAACATTTTAGAACATATAGGTTCTTTTCCTTTTTTCCCTAAACATCTCTTTGGGTATAATTCCATATTGTTCTCCAAAATTGTTGAATCAATTTACAATTCCACCAAAAATAAATGTGTCCCAATTTTTCTACATCCCCTCCAACATTTTTCATTTTTCCCCTCAATCAGTAGGTATAAAATGATATCTCCTGGTTCTTTTACTTTGCATTTTTCTAACCAATAATGATTAGAGATTTTTTTCATAAGACTATAAATTGTTTTGATTTCTTCATTGGAAAACTTTATATCCTTTACCCATTTTCTAATTGGGGCATGACTTGTATTCTTATATATTTGACAAAGTTCTATTTAAGATATAAAATTTTTATCTGAGATACTGTCTATATTTTTTTTCCAATTTTCTGCTTTCCTTCTGATCTTGGCTGTATTTGTTTTACTTGAACAAAATCTTTTTTTTTTTAATGTAGTTAAAGTTATTCATTTTAAACCTAAATCCTCTCTATCTCTTGTTTCATAAATTGTTTGCCTATCCATAAGTCTGATAAGTAATGTTCCATGTTCTTCTAATTGTCCTGTAATCTCTCTTTTTTATCTAAGTTATGTATTCATTTTGAGCTCATCTTGGTAAAAGGTGTAAGATATTGGTCTATACTCACTTTCTGCCATAATGCTTTCTAATTTTTTCAATAATTTGTTATCAAGTAATGAATTCTTATCCCTAAATTACTTGTCAAATATGAAACCATTATGTTTATTTGCTATAGTAAATTCTGTCTTCTCTATTTCATTGTTCAATCTTTCTATTTTTTAGATAGTTTTATAATTATTCCCTTTTAACTTAGTTTAAGATTTGGTACTGGTAAACCTCCTTTCTTCACTTTTTTTTCATCATTTATTTTGATACTATTAACTTTTTATTCTTCCAAATGAATTTTGTTACTTATTTTCTGATTCAATACAATAAATATTTTGGCAATTTAATTGGTATGAAGTGAATAAATATGCAAATTAGTTTGGATAAAAATGACATTTTTTAAATATTGGCCCTACTAAAGCATGACATTTAATGTTTCTCTAATTATGTAAATCTGATTTTATTGTATAAAAAAGCTTTTTGTAATTCTGTTTATATTCATTCCTGTGTTTGTTTTGATGAGTGTACCAGGTATAAATACTGGGTATAAATGGTATAGGTACTGTTAAGAGTTATTTTAAATATTTTAAATTCTGATTTTTAATCCATTCTGCTATTTGTTTCCATTTAAATAAGTTCCTTTCATTCACAAAGTTATAATTTTTAGATGTGTATTTCCTTCCATTCTATTTTCCTTGATGTTTGTCTTTCTCTTTGTTTCTTCTTACCCCTCTCCCTCCTCAAATGTATAATTTATTTCTTAATACTATCTTTCTAATCTATACTTCTTTTAAGAGTCCTTCCTTGATCTCTCACTTGAACCTATTTCTTAATCTACACACCCTCTTAAGAGTCTTTCCCTTATTTTATCCCCTCACCCTCAAATTTCTCGGTAAGTTAAGAAGACTTTATACACACACACACACACACACACACACACACACACACACATATGGCTCTATATGTGTGTGTATAAGTATATATAAATATGTATACTTATATCTATGTATATATAAACACATATATGTGTATATATTTCTTCTTTAACCCAGTGCTGGTGTATATAAGGTTCTAGTATTACCAGTCCTCCACCCCCTCCTGTTTTCTACTGTAACATGTCTTCCATTCTTGCATTGTTTGTATGCATTGTATGACATAATTATTCTATTTTTACCTCTCCCTACTCAATTTCATTTTTTACAACCATCCCATCATATTCAATTCAACCCCAAGCCTTCTATCTATATAATCTCTTTCAAACTACCTAGTAATAATGATGTTCTAACAAGTTACATATAATGTGTTCCTACATAAAAAGTAAAGTTTCCTTATGGAGTCTGTTCTAATTGGACTTTGATGTTTGTCTTTCTATATTTCTCCAGATTTTTGTTGATCAAATGTTCTGTTCATATCTAGTTTTTCATTCATAGATAGCTGAAAATTGTTCAATTCATTCAACATCTATTTTTTTCCACTAAGGATTATGCTTAGCTTTGCTGGGTAAATTATTCTTGGTTGCAAATTCAGCTCCTTTGCTCTTCAGAATATCCTGTTCAGTGCTCTTTGGTCTTTCAACATAGAAGGTGCTACATCTTATGTTAACCAGAAGGCAGTTCCACACTATTTAATTTGATTCGTTTTAGTTGGTTGTAGTATTTTTGTCCTTGGCCTGGGAGCTTTGTAACATAATTATGATGTCCTTGTGAGTTTTCATCTTGTAATATCTTGGTAATTCGTGAATTTTTTTCAACGTCAATTCTATCCTCTAGCTCTAAAACTCCAAGGCAATTTTCCTTAATTTCTTGAAATTTGTTTAGATTGTTTTGTATTTTCACAACTTTCAGATAGTCAAATGTTTCTTATATTGTCTTTCTTTTTTTTCAAAGATCAATTGTTCTAATGAGATGTTTCATGTTCTATTTTTTTTTTATTTTTTTATTTTATTTGGTTCTTTCTTGGTTTCTAATAAAAGCTTCCTCTTGAACAATTCTCAGTTTTTAAGAAGGTATTTTCTTCTGTAAATTTTTGGATTTCTTTTTTTAATTGATTGATTTTCTTATAATTTTCTTGATTTTTTTTCTGACTTATTTTTCCCCTATTTTTCCTCAGTCTCTCATTTAATTTTTAAAATTCTTTTTAAGCTCTTTAAAGAATCCTTTTTGAACTTGTGACCATTTTACATTTCTTTAAAATAGAAGTTGCTGTTTTTGATTTCACTATCTTTTTCTGAGTTTGAACCCAGATCTTCCCTTATCACCACAGAACTTATCTATAGTTGTGTTTGTTCTCTCTTGCTTACTATATTTAGTTGCTATTTCTTGACGATTAACTTCATATTAGAGGCAAACTCTAGTTCTGGGGTGCAAGGGATAATGTCTCAGGCTTCAAGTTTTTCTTGCTTTTATTTTCTGAGTTCTATCTAGAGGCCTCAGATACTTTTCTTTCCCCTTGAACTTTGATCAGGATCCCCACAAAGCCTGTCACTGCACATGCTTTTATTCCCACAAAGCCTGTCACTGCATATCCTGAGAATGTAAACTTTCATTGATTACTCTGCCTAGGAATCAAATTCAGGAATTCTCTCTATCTAGTGACCATAACCAGCATTTCCTATGTCTCTGGGACCTCACTCACTACTATGTGCTTGCTTCTCTTCAACCACAGCCACAGCCTGGGATCATGTTCTTTTCAGGACACCTGGGATTTAAATGCAGTATCACAGGAGAGACCTCCAATTTTCCACTGATCAACACTGCCTAGGGATCACAAATACCTGAATCTGAGGATGCCTCTGACATAGCAGCCCCTTAGCTTGTTGTTTGTTTATTTGATTATCCCCAGGGTTAATTGTTTGTTAATTCATTTATCTATTCTAAAGTACCTGGATTTCTAGGCATGGACCCATACTTAACACCATATACCAAGATAAGATCTAAATGGGTCCATGATTTAGTAAGAGCAAGATTATAAACAAATTGGAGGAACATAGGATAGTTTATCTCTCAGACCTGTGGAGGAGGAAGAAATTTGTGACTAAAGACGAAATAGAGACCATTATTGATCACAAAATAGAAAATTTTGATTGCATCAAATTAAAAAGCTTCTGTACAAACAAAACTAATGTAAACAAGATTAGAAGGGAAGCAACAAACTGGGAAAACATCTTCACAGTTAAAGGTTCTGATAAAGGCCTCATTTCCAAAATATATAGAGAATTGACTGTAATTTATAAGAAACCAAGCCATTCTCCAATTGATAAATGGTCAAAGGATATGAACAGACAATTTTCAGACAATGAAATTGAAATCATTACCACTCATATGAAAGAGTGTTCCAAATCATTATTAATCAGAGAAATGCAAATTAAGACAACTCTGAGATACCACTACACACCTGTCAGATTGGCTAAGATGACAGGAAAAAATAATGATGATTGTTGGAGGGGATGCGGGAAAACTGGGACACTGATACATTGTTGGTGGAGCTGTGAACGAATCCAACCATTCTGGAGAGCAACCTGGAGTTATGCCCAAAAAGTTATCAAACTGTGCATACCTTTTGATCCAGCAGTGTTTCTACTGGGCTTATACCCCAAGGAGATACTAAAGAAGGGAAAGGGACCAGTATGTGCCAAAATGTTTGTGGCAGCCCTGTTTGTAGTGGCTAGAAGCTGGAAAATGAATGGATGCCCATCAATTGGAGAATGGTTGGGTAAATTGTGGTATATGAATGTTATGGAATATTATTGTTCTGTAAGAAATGACCAGCAAGATGAATACAGAGAAGCTTGGAGAGAATTACATGAACTGATGCTAAGTGAAATGAGCAGAACCAAGAGATCATTATATACGTCAACAACGATACTGTATGAAGATGTAATCTGATGGAAGTGGATTTCTTTGACAAAGAGACCTAATTCAGTTTCAATTGATCAATGATGGACAGAAGCAGTTACACCCAAATTAAAAATACTGGGAAATGAATGTAAACTGTTTGCATTTTTGTTTTTCTTCCCGGGTTATTTTTAACTTCTGAATCCAATTCTCCCTGTGCAACAAGAAAACTGTTTGGATCTGCACACATATATTGTATCTAGGATATACTGTAATTTATTTAACATGTATAGGACTGCTTGCCATCTAGGGGAGGGGGTAGAGGGTGGGAGGGAAAAATCGGAACAGAAGTGAGTGCAAGGGATAATGTTGTAAAAAAATTACCCTGGCATGGATTCTGTCAATAAAAAATTACTATAATAAAAAAAAAAATAAAGTACCTGCATTTCAACCAGGCCAGATCTACCATCCAGAGAGGTTGGCCTTTCCTAAAGTGCAGAGATACCTTTGAACATCAACAAACAAGGCCAAGTATTAGGCTATGGCTGGAGGTGAGGAGGAGTGAGCATGCTATGGCATGATCCCAGAGGTGTATATCCTTATGATTGTGGTCACTGGCTAGAGAGAACAGAGTCCCTAGATTTGGTTTTAGGGTACAAGACTAAGCTGAAGCTTACAATAACAGGAAGGACTGAAGAGAATAAAAGCATTTTTTGATGACAGCAGGAGAGCCTTAGTCTTGGAGTGCAAAACTGCTTTATCCCAACTTTTCATTATTTCTGCCACATAAAAGTTCATTTTGAGGCATAATTTTAACTATTTGTAAAGGAATTTGGTATATTCAGTAACTTCCTATCTTATTCCACCATATTCTCAGAATCCTCATCTCCTACTTTTTTTTTTAAACCTAGCTAATATGGAATATAGTTTGCATGACTTCAGAGGTATAATGGAAAACATATTGCTTGCCTCCTCGTTGTATATGGGAAGGACTGGATGAAGAAAATTTGGAATCCAAAATTTTAAAATGAATGAAAAAAATGATGTTTGTGTAATAAAAGGTAAAAACAAGGGAAATAAGGGTCTATTATCCTTTGAGATATTTGTTAATAATAGTTAAAACCCATAATATTTAAAGAAAGAAAATCTTATCACTGATCCAGTTCCTTTTACCTGCCCTTTGACCTTAATCTGTATATCTAAAAATATATAATTTTTTTTAATTTTTAGAAAATTAAAAAAATTTAAATGTTGAAATATTAACCAAATTTCAACCAAAATTACATAACTAGTGAATGAGATTGAAAAATGAGTATTATGATTTACAAAGTAAAGTTTAAAAATTTCTTCTATGTGTGCTGTAAGGTATCTTTTTCAGTTATAAGAACCATTAAAACCAAGTATCTAAATAAGCTGAATTTGAATGAATAACTTTATAACAAACTATTGAAATTTCAAAAAACAATGAAATGTATTTAATTATATTGTTCTCTCTTTTAGTGAGAACAAAGGAAAAGTGTTATACTATTAAATAAAAAAGTGATTAGTATGCTATTTAATTATATATTTTAAATTTTCATACATATTTAATGTTCATAATACACAGTGTGACCCCAAAGTCATCATAGCTATTAAAACATTTGGAAAATCCTTTGCAGTAAATTATGTAATACATAGACTATATGCACATGTATGTATGCATATGCATGTGTATGTATGTGGGTATGTGTAGTTGTATGTATAAGGGTTCACATTTTTTAATGGTGTTCATGATCAATAAATGTTGGAGATCATTCTCAATAAGGAATAAAGATAACATAAGTATTTTAAGATATTGAACAAAAATAAACATTTCTTTTTAGAGCATTGAATAATAAAAATAATAATCAAGAAAAGAAACATGAGATAAGATATACACTTGTACTACGGTTCTCTTTTATTGTTCTGACTCAGTTTTCCTAATTGTCCTGACTCAGTTTTCCTAATTGTCCTGAGTCAGTTTCCCTAAATTGATTCTATATCAGTTTCCCTAAGTGTTCTGCCTCAGTTTCCTTAATTGTTCTGCCTCAATCCCCTTAGTTGCAAACCCTCCTGCCCACCCCACCCCCCGGTTCAATAAGACTGGTATAACTCAGAGGTTATAAATTGTTGATGTGTAAACTCAAAAAGGGGGAGTCCAGACTTTCTGTCTGTAGCCAGACACTTTCTTACCTCCCCATTAGTTAGAATTTATGGTCCTACCCCCCAACCTGTCAGAATCAGATTAATGGTTCCTACCTGGAGATTCTGGCTCCTTTGTTTAGCTACTGTGTATAAATATGTCATGGAGAACTCACATTGGCTGCCAGATACTGGATTCTTGGAGATGATATCTCATTCAGCCCTGGGACCAAACCATGGATCCATTTGGTCGCAGTAAATCTCTCCCTTTCAAATAAAATATTAAAAACTCTCTAATCTCTATCTTGCCTCAGTTTCTCCAGCATTACCGCTTAAATATAGATTAAGTAAAGCCATCACAAATAAGTGGGTCAACTTTAAAAAACACATGAGATGTAGTCAATGATTTGTAGAATACATATTTCTGAAAATACGTTAACATCTTTAAAAGGAAATAGTGAATTGAACTCTTAAATATTAGAAAACCAGCAAACTAATAACACTGAAGCAACTATAAGAGGAAGAATCTAGATTGAAAATAAAGACAACAGAACTGATAAACTAAAATATTATTGTTCTCTAAACGAATATGATTAGTAAAATAGTGGATTGTGACCTTCTCTGCAAATAGTAGTCTTAGTGAACTGCTTAGAATCTGGAAATTTAAATGCTATACCAGTATGTCAGAGATGGACCCTGAAGGCAAAAATTATTAGTTCCAGAGCTAATAGAATAATTTCCAGAGTTCCCTCTCCACTACCTCTGAAATTCAGAATCCCCTTATAATCTTAAAAATAATTGAGGATGCCAAAGAGCTTTAGTTTATGTGGGTCATATCTATTAATATTTACCACATTAGAAATTAGCAATATAAAATTTAAAATGTTTATTAATTTAAAATAACAATGACAAACCAAATGCGTGTTAACACAATTAATGTACTTTTACCTAAAATAACTATATATTCTCAAAAACAAAATAAAATAGTGAGAAAAGTGGCATGGATTTATATATACTTTCACTAATTTCTTTAATGTCTGACTTAATAAAAGAAAGTTGGATTACCATATCTTTTTCTGCAGACAATCTGCTGCAGTGTGTTATTTTGGTTGAAGTATAGTAAGAAAATCTATGCTCACACAGATACATAGTTGGAAAAGGAATAACTTCAATATGCAAATAACATCTTAGAATTATTGTAAAAATTGTTTTGACCTTGAGGACCTCCTGAAAGGGTTTCAGGGACCCTCAAGGGTATAAGAAGCACATTTTGAAAACTTCTACAAAATTGCCTTTCATAGTAGCTAGTTAATTTGACTCTTTCCAAACACAGAAGGAAATTAAATTACCATAAATTAAAACAAACAAGTTGAATTCACAATGACTAATGGAAACAAAATGGATTACCAGAGATTACTATATACAATTATATGCCAGGAAAATAAAATGTTAATAATAATAGATTATTTCCTTTTAAAAAAAATAATAAAATGTCCAAGAGAAACAAGTAGAGGTTTAAATTCTTAAGCGTAAGAAAAACAAATTGACCAAGACATTAAGGGAAGGGAAAAGGATCCCTGAAGAGAACAAAATTTACAGATAAATGCTATCAAATATTTAAAGATCAAAATATTATCCATATTTATTTTCTCCTAAATAGCTGATACAGAAAGCCCTCTACCAAATTACTTTTGAGACAAATTTGATTATGATACCAAAACCAAGTAAAGATAAAATAGAGAAAAAGATCTTAGATTAATTTCAGCAATGAATATTGATGCAAAATTTAAAGATAAATCTTTACAAAAAGACTACAACAATCTATCAAATATTACTATTTTAAGTTTTTATTTAAGTATTTATTACTAAGGTGAATTTATACCAAGGATGCAAAAATATTTCAACATTAGAAAAAAAATTCATATAAACAAAACATTTAGTTAATTTTAGGAGTAGATATAAAAATGGCATCAATACATTTTAGTATCACTTGATTTTGAAACCCAAGCAAAAGCATGGAAGATATTTTATTATCAAATAATATATTACATATTATGCACACATACAATATTTATGATTCATAGACATACTCTTTTTTTTTTCTCTTGGTTTACTTCCTATCTACCTTTTCCTGTGCAGTCATTCCTTTTTTGCTGGGCAATTATCAGGCTTGTGTCCCCTTGTTTCTCTCCTGTATCCTATTCTCTTCTCTCTCCCTAGGTAATTTCATGATCTCATGGGATCAATTAGCCTTTCTATGATGATGATGATCTGAAAATCTAGTTCTAGTAGTATTTTGTAAGTCCGGGTCCTATACTCAAACTGCCTGTTAGATGGCCACCTATCTGGCCTATAAGCATCTTAAGCTCAACGTGTCATATTTTATTTAAACTTTCTTGAAGTTCCCTATTTCTGTTGAAGTTCCCAAAATTAATGTAATCATTTATGTTCAGAAGTTAATGTCATATTTAACTCTCTTCTCTCTTTTGCCTCCATTCTGATTATTTTCAGAGTCCTCAATTTTGCTTCTACAATATCATTCACATGTGTACCCTGTTTTCATCTCTAATAAGTATTGTCCTGCTTTAAGCTCTTAGTATTTTTAATTAGACTAATGAAACAGTTTCCTAATTAGTTCTTCTTTTAATTTCTCCTTTCTGTAATTCATTTGTGTCTCACCTGCTGAATGATCTTTTCCTCTGAGGCAATTAGGGTTAAGTGATTTGCTCACTCAGCTAGGAAGTATTAAGTGTCTGAGGTCAAATTTGAACTCAGGTCCTCCTGACTTCAGGGCTGGTGCTTTATCCACTGCACCACCTAGCTGCCCCTGATATTTCTAAAATGAACACATGAGCATGTCATTACCCTATTAAAAAATCCTTAGTAGTAGCCTATCTATGAAAGATATATGTAAATAAGTAACATATTGGAATAATTTTATACCTCATAAGAATATGTAATATATTGGAAATTAATTTCCTGAACTATAAAATAAAAACAATACTTTTATCTACCTCCCATGGTTATTGTGAGGCTCATGAGAAAATATTTATAAGAGAGCTTAGGCACTTATTAAATATTTGGTTTTGTCCTTGCTCTTGCTCCTTCCCTCCCTCCTTCCACAGTATATCATTACTCCCTATTATGTACTCTATTTTTCAGTCAAACTAACTATTCTTATACATGACATTCCATCTCCCATTTTAATGCCTTAGTGCATAGTTTCCCTTATATTTTATAATGAACTTTTCTAACTTTGTCTCAAAATTTCTTCAACTTTCTTCAAAGCACAAATCAGATGTCAACTCCTACATGAAACCTTTCTTGACACTACCACCCTATTCTCAGCACTCTCTTATTTTTAAAATTACTTTAAAATACCTTCTTCATACTTTGTAAATATTTTGTGTTTTTTTTCTCTGTACAGAAATCATATTCCCCCCAAAAAAGAATGTTTTTTTGGTCAGTTGTGTAAAACTCTTCATTACAACATTTGGGGGTTCCTTGTAAAGATATTGAAATGATTTGCCATTTCTTTTTCCAGATCATTTTACAAATGAGGAAATTGAGGCAAATAGGGTTAATTAACTTGCTAAAATTACATAGTAAGTATCTGAGGCTCTATTTTAACTTAGCTTCATAGCTCTTCATAACTCCAAGACTTTGCTTCTAGACACTATGCCACTTAGCTATCCCTAATGTAAGAATGTAATCAGTCTTTTTTTAAAAACAAAGTAGAATGTAACATCTTTTTTTTAAAGACTATTTTACTTTTATGTTTGTAAACCAACCCATACCAAGTACTAGGTGCTTAATATGTGTTTACTGAATTGAATTTAACTAGAATTACATTTAATAAGTCTTCAAAATGAGTTGTGTTGCTAAATAACAAAACAACTTTGGAATGTATTTTTTTTTCATGAAAAACGGTTATTGAGAAATGTAAAGTCACATGTAAATATAAGTGAAGAACTCTATTAATGTAAAATGTATCACATAAAAAAAAGAAATAATATTAAGGATCTGTTTTTTTTTTTTTAAGCAGTTAGATAATACACTATCTAGCACTGAACCTAGAATCAGGATTATTTGAGTTCCAATTTAGACTCAGATGCTTACTAGTCACGGGTGTAGTGCTAACATCGTTTAAAATTCCCTATATCTCAATCTCATCATCATTAAAATGAGGGTAATAATAACACCTGCTTCCAAAGGTTGTGAAGATCATATAAGATAATATTTACAAATTGCTTTGCAAAAATCAAAAGTGCTACATAAATGCTAGCTTATAATTATTTTAAATTTCACTTTAGGTAATATGAAGAATATTGATGTTTAATCTAATAACTAACTATATATTTTTCTATGTTTTAGCATCTTACATGTCAACCCATAACATCACTTTTCAACATTTTAGTATTTTTACTTTAAAGTATTCCCAACATATAAAACAAAGATTTCTTTTTTATTCCTGATGATACTTAAGGCTTTCCCACTTATTGCTTCTTTGATGTTGGAAAAAAGACAATTTCTCTAAATCTCAGTTTCTTCACCTGTAAAATGAATAGTCAGATGAAATAATTTCAAGGGACCCTTTCAGTTTCTTCCTTTGATCTTAATAAAGTAAGTCTTTTAGTTTTAATTTTATTTAGTAATAGATAGATTTTATTTCTCAAACTTTTTTAAAAGATTAATTTGATGTTTGAATAAAAACAGTTTTCAAAACTCTATGTTCATCCAGACTTAAAATCATAATTTTGTTTTTTATTAAAAGCATATAATAATTGTATGACACATAAATGTATTAAAATGTATATAAAATGTTAGAATTCATCATGATTTCTGAAATGCAGACATAATCCACACTATTATAGAACAAAATCTTAATAGGGTAGTCCTTTTCTATCTACAAAGTAATTTTGGAATCTGACTGTTAATGTGAATTTGAGATTCTCATTTCATTTACTTTTATTTCGTCGAACAACAGATATGGCACAAAAATGAATTAAGGCTAGGAAAAACAACTCAAGAAAAACACCCTTTCTCAAATAGTTGAATACAAGTATTTCAATGACTGGAGCTATGCCACAAAAAAAAGTTATTGATTGAAAAGAAAAAAGTATTTTTACAAAGTTATTACTAGAAGTACAAAAATAAAATCCCACTTAGGAAAAAATGTCAATGATGAAATAATGCCTGAATAAATTATAATAAATAAGTGTAATTGGAATATATATTGAGCTTCATAGGAATTATGAAAAAAATTAAAGAAATTTAGGAAATTATGTAAGTAATACAAAATGAGAGAAAAAAAGAAAAAAGATATCAACAACTATATAAAGACATGATAAAAAACAATGACACATATGTAGGGAAAAAACTTTTTAAAGGATAACATAAGGACAAATTGTCCCTGGCACATCAACATTTATATGTACAAATTTGGGGAAAATAATAAAACTATTGGTAAATAATAGAAGTTTATTAATACATAATGAAACATTGGATACATGACAATTCTTACTTTTAAAAAATTAAGTTTCATCTCATATGCTTACTTTTCATATTTTATTAGTCTATTACTTATATACTTGAATATCTGTACTTATCAGTGGAGCTTAAACTAAAATAGTATATATGTATATATTTATACACAAAGAGTATCCCTCCATGTTTTTAATTAATGATGCCATTGATCGACCCTTTTTTTGAAGTTAGGCCTGTAAATTTTGTACTTACTTCTCCGCTTTCTTTTATTATACCTCATAATAATGTGTTATATGTTTTCCCCTCACTTCTGCCAGGTTGTTCCCCCATTGTACTGTCATATATTTAATTGTCTCTACTAACTTAAGGGGATCTTTATAATATTTAGCACATAATTAATTCAACAACAGCATTTCTAAAAATTTAGTGTGGCCTATTTTTTTCTCTTCTTTCTACTACCAATATACTATTAGCATTGATAGAAAACTTTATTTTATTGTCTTTTATAGATAATCCAGATATGATTTTTATAGAGAGCTGGAACTCTGAAAAGGTGTACTTGAATCTAAGACTGCAGAGCACTTAAGGCTAATTACCTACTCAAAGTGAGAGAATGGTTCTATAAACATATATTTAAATGATAGGATGATGTGATGGCTCGCCTCAAAATTGCCATTTCTAGATCCAGGGAGTCTTTTGCACAAGTTATGGTGCTCAATTTCATGCTGTCTCAATTCTTTTGCCTAGAGGATCAATTGGCAACAATATGGAATAAAGAATGGAATCCAAAAAACTTTTGGAGGGAGATAAAATGTCACCTTTAGGGACAATGGACCCTTCCCCTATTCTAGCATGTCTCCACAAGATGGCAGTCTTGTCTGATACAAATTTAATCTTTGTATGTTATGAGTATTGTGGATCCTAATAGTTTTATTGCACACTGTTAACCAATCATATTGAAAACAACATACCTTGTGTTTGAAGAAGTTGTATCCCTCTGATATGTTAAAAACTTTCATAGGAACATTGTAATCAAATGCTATCCTCTTTAATTTTTAATATTTTAGCATTTTATTATTTGCTTTCTTTATAATTTCTCTGAATTAAATAATAATTTAAAAAAAATCCAAAAAGCATACTGTGATCCTGTGTAAGAGGTCATATAGATGATGCAGAATTGGAAGGCGATGGTAGATAGGAGGGAGTGACCCTCGAGCTGATGATGTAGAGGAAGATTCCTGGCAACTAATCTTGCTCAAAGAGTTTAAACTACACTTCTAAAATCAGAACTCCCTATATTAGAGAATCAAAAGCAACTGAATGAGAGTATAGCAGGTGAGCAGGAATAGAGATCTTCGTGAAAACTTTATTAATTTTTTTTTTATTTTTTAAAGACTGGGAAGCCATTGCTACTGTTTGGAATCTGTTAATAACAGAAAAGGCTCCATAAGTTTGAATTGGTCTAAGTAGTGATCTTTTGCCCTAAGATAGCAGAATAGACCAAGGTTCTGATTCTGTGACTAAATGATCAACTTGAAGATGAGAAGCTTTACCATATTCTTGATGATATTCAGACAAAGAGGAGTTTACAGTATCAGTATTAGATCTTCACTGGAGATAGAACAGGAAAATTTCCTATATTCCTCCAAATCTCTCTAGAGACAGTACGGAAATTTAGTGAAAATTAGTTGAGTACTCTGTGGACAAGGACAGTGGTTTTATATCAACATCTAATTCAAGTTTGTAACCAGTTTGAATGCTGATAACTCTGAATACTTGAAATGAGGTAAAGATCAAGAATGCAATGGAATCTTTAATAGTAACATTGTTTCCTTTAATGAAAGGTTTCCAAGAGGGGAAAATAATTAAATCGTTAGGGGAAAGAATAAAGTGAAATGTAGCAGATAAATGCCTTCAGCATGATATTTACTACTTCATATAACTAAATTTGGCACTTAATTTGTATTCCCATTTCTAGTTTGAATTTCAGGCTTCTAATTTTTTACCAAAACCAGAATATGTTAAAATAATGTGAGGTTTTTTTTTAGGTGATTTTCATCTTAATTATGGAAAGTGTGACTTTTTAAGAAATAGGAAAAAAAAATGCATCTCACAATCTTGACTCACCCTGTAGTCAATTTGACCAAGAAACTCAGAATGAGAGGAAAGATTGAAAAAAAAAAAAAGACTTCCATGGGATACTATCTCTATGTGTCATAAGCTCAAATAAGCCTAGATTGAAGAGGACACTATGGATCTTAGAATATCCTCAAGACTGTGAGGTAGTGGTGGTGATTGTTGTTGTTGTTGTTGTTTTTTAAAGGAGGGAACCTTCTTAGCTTTAATCTATTTGACAAATGATCTGGGAAACAATTATTAATGAGTTTAGACTAGTCCCAGATCTTGATATTACATGCTATTCAATTCAATATATCTTGACCATATTGTAAGCATGTGTTTTGTTTTGTTTTTTTAATTTTCCAAATTCATTTTATTTGAAGAAACAGAACAAGCAAAAAGAAAACAGAAAAGCAATACAAAACAAAAGAGAACATTGTTATTTGCTCAGCAGAACATCAGGGAGGATTCAAAATATGTAACAAATACCAATTTAAGAAAGTATATATATGTGTGTAAAATTATATTCATGAGTGTCCATATTTTCTTTAATTCCTTTAGTTAATTTTTAAAATTTTTATTAATTAATTTTATTTTAATTAACTAACTAATAAAAACAATTAATTTTAATTCCTGTAATTAAACAAAAATTCTTTTGTTTAAGCTTCACACCTTACTTACTTTATTCTTTTTTCCCCCTTTCATTCCCCCCACCCAAGCAGGCTATAATTAAGAAAGGATATATTTATATATACATATATAGATATATACATGCACATAGATACACACATAAAAATACATATAGATCCCTTTCATCTCCATTAACACCCTCAAGTAACATATAGTCGAGAAAAGATACATTTATGTATAGATATGTATGTATAAATACGTATACACATTCACATGCACACATACCTCAGATACCCAAATCTTTCCTACCCTTGCTAACTTTCATTAAATTAAGGTCTACAACTTGGCTTACTATAATTTAACCTCCTCCCACCCAAGGATGCCTCCACTGTCTTCTTCTCTCACCCTTTGCTTCCCCATCTGTCCATCCTTCCTCCCTTATTTCTTTATAGATTTTGGAAGGTGCTATGCCCTTTGTGGTATATATAGTATTGCCTAATGAAC